>NW_028114146.1:0-43147 GCF_964289735.1 Phaethon aethereus | reverse complement strand
ACGGAGTCACCAAATCTATTTGGACAAACTTTAGAAACAATTCTACAAGATTTCACAATACCTAAGGAGGTAAAATTATTGCAATATGTGGACGATTCATTAGTAGCAGGAGAAACTGAAGAGGGGATCCGAAAAACCACCATTAAATTGTTAAATTTTCGAGGGGAAAAGGGATTAAAGGTGTCCCGATCAAAGCTACAGTTTGTAGAACAAGAAGTAAAATATTTAGGACATTGGCTGAGTAAGGGAAGGAAGAAGTTAGATCCTGATAGGGTATCTGGGATTCTATCCTTAAGACCCCCACAGACTAAAACGGAAATTAGGCAAATACTGGGATTAGTAGGATATTGTAGACCATGGCTTGAAAATTATAGTGATAAAGTAAAATTCTTATATGAAAAATTAACTAATAACCAACTTAAGTGGTTTATTGAAGATGATCAGAGATTTGAGGAAGTAAAAAGGGCATTAATACAAGCACCTGTATTGAGCCTCCCAGATCTAGAAAAACCTTTCTATCTCTTTGTGAATACATCAAGCCAGACAGCATATGGAGTTCTTACTCAAGACTGGGCAGGAATCCAAAAAACCCATGGGGCATTGTTCTAAGTTACTTGATCCAGTAAGCAGAGCATGGCCTGCTTGTCTCCAAGCTTTGGTTGCTACAGCATTATTAATAGAGGAAGTTAGGAAGATTACCTTTAGTGCTCCTTTAAAAGTGTATACCCCACACAATGTCAGAAATGTTTTACAACAAGAAGCGGAAAAATGGTTAACGGACAGCCGGACCCTAATGTATGAAGCAATACTAATAGACTCCCCTGACTTAGAACTGAGGGTGACTTCTGCTCAGAGTCCAGCACAATTTTTGTTTGGAGAACCATCAGAGGAATTACAACATAACTGTTTAGAGGTAATTGAGACCCAGACTAAGGTGAGACCAGATCTAAGAGATGCTGAGTTGTAAAATGGAGAAGCGCTGTTTATAGATGGCTCCTCCCGAGTGGTAGAAGGGAAGAGAAAATCGGGATATGCAATAATTAATAAGGACTTAGAAATTGTGGAATCAGGACCTCTGAGTCCATCATGGTCAGCTCAGGCTTGTGAGCTGTATGCCCTATGTAGGGCCCTGGAATTATTAAAAGGAAGAAGCGGGACTGTATTTACAGATTCTAAATACGCATATGGGGTGGTCCACACTTTTGGAAAAATTTGGGAAGAAAGAGGTTGGATTAATACTCACGGGAGGAATTTAATACATCAAGAATTAATAGTAAAAATTTTAAAGGCGTTAAGAGAACCAAAGGAGATAGCAGTGGTACATGTGAGGGGACACCAAAAGGGACTTTTGGTGATTACCGAACTAGAGGAAATAACTTAGCAGCTAAAGAGGCCCAGGAAGCAGCCTTGAGGACTAAAGTTGCCAAAATTAATGTCATACAAACAAAGGAGGACACCAGCAAAGAAGGACGAGAGGAAAGAGAGAAGGAGTTTACCCCAGAAGGACAAACAAAATTGAAGAAAATAGGAGCTAAATTAGAACAAGGAAAATGGGCACTGCCCGATGGGCGAGAAATGCTGCCAAAAGCCTACACCAGGCGATTATTAGAACGTTTGCATGCACAAACACATTGGGGTACAAAAGCGTTAAGTGATCATTTTCTTAAACAATTTGGTTGTATTGGAATTTTTGAAATAGCAAAGCAAATTACACAAGGTTGCTTAATTTGTCAAAAGGTAAATAAGACAGTGTTTCGACAAGCAGCCACGGGAGGGAGAAAAACAGCTTACAGACCTTTTGAGAAAGTACAAGTCGATTTCACTGAATTGCCTAAGGTAGGGAGGATAAAATATTTATTGGTAATAGTAGATCATTTAACACAGTGGGTAGAAGCGTACCCTGTAGCACGAGCTATGGCACAGATGGTGGTAAAAATTTTATTAGAACATTTGATACCTAGATATGGGATAATCCAGTACATTGATTCTGACCAGGGCACACACTTTACTTCTAAAATAATAAAACTATTATGTCAATCATTAGGTATTCAGTGGGAATACCACACTCTGTGGCACCCACAAAGCTCGGGGAAGGTAGAAAGAATGAATCAAACAATAAAACAACAATTGGCTAAATTAATGATTGAGACACAAATGCCCTGGACGAAATGTTTACCATTGGCACTTAACGAAAACATACAGTGATACTGGAATATCGCCATATGAAATGTTCTATGGCATGCCTTATTTTCAAGGAATGCCTCTGGGGAACAATGTAATTGAGGATCATAGTATCCAACAAGATATAATTACCATTGGAAAAAGATTAAAAGAATGAAGAGAGATTGGGATGGTGGCCCAAACACCACCTTTAGGATTTGCAATTCATCAGTTAGAACCAGGAGATAAAATTCTGATAAAAACATGGAAAGAAGGAAACCTATCTCCCCTCTGGGAAGGACCTTTCCTTGTTTTATTCACTACAGAAACAGCTGTGAGAACTGCTGAAAAAGGATGGACACATGTGTCACGAGTGAAAGGTCCAGGGAAGGAGTGGAAGGTCACATCTGACTAAATTGCTGTGGGAATTTTATTGCGGCTACTCCTGTAATAGAAACAGGAGTGAAACATGAAATTCCCACAGTTGCTAAAAATCTACTTGTAAATCTTGCTGAAAACATTGCTAAGTCATTGAATGTAACTAATTGTTACGTTTGTGGTGGAACAAATCGAGGTGAACGATGGCCATGGGAAGCTATGGAGAGCAATATAAGTAATCCCCAAGTTTGGAAAACAATGGGAAAGGGTAATAGGAAACAACAATGGGTACTCCAAACGAGTATCATCGGAAGGAGTTGTTGGCAAAAGAAGAACAGGAAAAAGGAGCTGGAACTAGAATTTGTCCTTGGTGTAGAAGGTGGTGTTTATTTGTAAGAACTGCAGGCTAACTGGCAGTTTTCTGTAGCCATAAAGCCTTGCAAATAAAGAGGATCGCCAGGCTCGGGCAAGTGCTCAGGTCTGGACAAACCACTGATCTAGCAAAGCTCTGGCCTTCACAAGCAGTGCTCAATTAATTTGGGTACTAAGAAAGCACCCCCTTAAAGGAAGGAAGAGGGCAAGACCGGAGGGGAACTGGTGTTGCGGCTTAAAAAGGGTCTGCCAAGGGCTGCAACCCCTTTGGGCTGTGACCGCCGACCACTATGGCCCTGACCGGACCTCTTCTAGTTCTACTTGGGGTGAGTTCCTTGACTCTGACTACGGCAAATAACTGTAGTCAATATTGGAACAAGTCCAGCTGGGGTTTACCCCAGAAAAATGGGAAAACTGAGGACCTTTTCTAATTGTACAGCCCGTACGTGTAATCAACAATAAAACCTAGTTTTTTCCTGTTACCCATAAATTAGGGAGAGCGACTAGGAGTCCAGGTGTATAACGAATGGCCTCCTGAGAGATAAACTTGGAATGGAATCAATCTAGGAGGATTTTGGGGAGATTTTATGGGTGGTGATTGGCTTACTAAAATCGGGATAGTTGTATTGGGGATATGTGGGGAATTGTTACTAGATTAATCTACTCGGTTATACAAGGAATGCAGATATCTGCAGTACTCAATTGGAAACGAAAACACGAATCAATACTATAAAGAAAAAGATGGGGGATTGTGAAATATGTTCATCTGATTCGTGTGATGAAGTGTAACCTTCTGGACTTTTATGGATTTCTCCTGCACCATAAAAAGGGGTATTTTACAGGAGAAAGTTAAACTACTTGGCTGGTATATCAGCTCAAACCAGTTTGACCACTGACCGCATAGTATTGTGTAAAGAAAGTGCATGCATACGGTTTGGGGTCATCCTGGGGGCACGCCGAGGAAAATTCAAGAAGACTCTAGCAGGAGAAGAGGGCACGCGCTGAAGAAGACACGCCTGTTCATTAATATGTATTAGCAGACACGCCTATTCATGAATATGTATTAGCGAACAGGATCACGCTGAGGAAGATTCGAGAAGATCCTAGAAGGAGAAGAGGGCATGCGCCAAAGAAGACACGCCTGTTCATGAATATGTATTAACGGACAGGATATAAACCAGGAACAGGAACTGTACTGCGTGCGTCTTGCTGGAGCGGAGACTCCCGGCGCACCCAGCGCTGTTTGCTTGCCTCTATTCGCTTAATAAATTGTACATTTGAATTGGAATCCTGTTTGGGACTAAATCATTTATAACACAGATAATTAATCAGACTGAAATTAGCGGTATCATTAGAGGAACATGGAAAGCTTTTAGGGCAAAGCACTCTATAACTACAAATCCCTTGGTGAGATATAATAAAGGTTATTATAGCTTTGTACGGGCGCTTTTCCCATCACGAGGAGTAGTACAGCTATGTGAAATATGTTCATCTGATTCGTGTGATGAAGTGTAACCTTCTGTCCTACGTATCCTTGTATGACCGCAAGCCTAAGTCTAGCAGAGTGGTTAATGTATATAATGTAATACATTGTAAACTTCAATTGGAATCCTGTTTGGGACTCAGACGTTTATCTCAGCTAGAAAAAGCAATAGTTAGCTTGTCGGCAGAAATGGAAATTATCGCCAATTATCGTATACATACGGAGGGGTTAACAGATGGAATTTTGGCCTGTGAGAAAACTGCAGTTAGAATATCAGAAAATGGATGGCTGGGTAAGAAACAGATACTATGCTGGGTGAGAGAAAACAGCCCAAGAGATAAGAAAGTTGATCAAGGTTAGGGGAGGATGGGGAAGACATGCAGTAACGGAGGAATATAAAGCACAATTCACAATTTTGTTTGCCTTGTAACATTCTGCTATTGGCTTGAGCATGGTTGATATGTGACTGCTGGATTATGGTAATATGCCGCGTGAACAAAGCCTACGAACCAACAGACAGGGTGGCTGGGGCACGTGCAGCACGTCTGGCCAGCGGGCGCGTATGCCATAGGCTCTCTGTGTTGAAAGGTGGCAACCAAGGCGTGTTCTGACACTCGCTGGCCACGTGTGTCGAAACTCGTTCCTCTGCAAATGTATAAATACCGGGATTTCCCAAAGGGCAGTGGGCCGGTGTACGGCAAGGCCACCGTTGCCTCCGTGGGGACGCCCATGTAAAGCTGGCACCTACCGACTGCTGGGCTGAGTTCGTGGTGCAGGACGATAGAAGAGTGTACAGATGGTCCATCTTCCTCACAGTCCTCGGGTTGCGAATGAACCATCAGGTTTTGTTTATAGATAAACAAAAAGGGGGTGATATTGGGATCACCCTGCATGGCTCGACCTTAAGGAGAAGGAGCTGTGGCATTGAGAAGCTGGTAAACAGCCGGACACCTGCAGGGCTCAACCTTGAAGAGAAGGAGCTGTGGTAAACAACTAAGAAGAAGCAAAGGAGCGCGTGGACATACAGAGGCGACCAATCCTGCCTCTGTGAGAGTCGCGTGGACTTAAAGCAATAGCCAACCGGGTAGCACTTTTAGGTGCGTGAACGGGCTGTATTTGTCTAAAAAGCACGCTACGCTAACAATAAAGGTCTTTGGCCTGAAGCCCTGCCACAGTCCGTGCCCTATTACTCCACACTCCTGAGCAATTTTTTCTCCAGGCTTAACGGTCCCAGACCTCTCAGCCTTCCGTCCTATGGAAGATGCTGCGGTCCCTTAAATCAGCTTTGTGGCCCTTTGATAGCCTTGCTTTAGCAGGTCAACAACTTTCTTGCACTGGGGAGCCCAGCACTGGACACAGCACTCCAGATGTGGCCCACCGGTGCTCAGTGGAGGAGAAGGTTAACTTCCCTCCATCTGCCGGCAATGCTTTTCCTAATGCAGCCCAGGAGGCTGCTGGCCTTTGCTGCGAGGCTGCCTGGCTGGCTCATGCTCAGCTGCTTGCCCTCCAGGACCCTAAGGTACTTCTCTGCAGAGCTGCTATCTAGCCAGTCAGCCCCCAGCATGATGTCCACAGTGTGGCTGGATGACAGGCTGTCCTCCCCCGGGGACTTTCTCAGCAGCAGCTTGTCCTTCTTGGAGATCGGCTTCACCTCTGTCACAGGCCCCACTCATTGCTGCAAGTGTCACCTGGGACAACAAACCCCTCTCCTGCCAGGGCTGCACAGCCCAAGGCCGTTTTCTGTCTGGTCTTGGGGACTGCAGCTTTTGCTCTCGTTGTGAGAACCTCCTTCATCATTATGTTGCCTCCTGCCATCCACTCCAGCACACATCGGCTGTGAAGCCTTTCCACACAAAGAGGGCCAATCTTTTGGTATCAGGTGTCCATGTGACAAATCTGCCCTTGGCCCTGGTGCCACATCTGAGGTGCTACAGGCCTAATGTGCACCAAAGCCCACAGCCTGGAGCACAGACAGCAGGAGGACAACATGCCATCGCAAAGCTGTGACGTTAGGGGAGCAAGAGTCAAGATGGAAAAGGACAGCTCCCACAGCTTTTGTGACTGACGGAGATACAACATCTTTAGGCGAGACTAACAGGGAAGGCGAGAAGTGGAGGATGCCCTGCTTGCTACCAGAGCAGGTCAGATGTGTGGATGTTCTCTATGGGACATGCAACAGGTTAGGCGGGATCTTGTGTGTGGGTCAGCTTCTAACTGTGCCACCCAGTCTGAGGCTCACCTGGACCTTGTACTCCCAAAAGAGGAAAAGTTGGTCAGGGATGGGAAGACCAGTTTCAGCCTTGGTTGTAGTCACCATGAAACTGTGGTCTCCCAGATCTGCACAGAAGCGGGGAAGGAGAGTAGCCGAGCACAGACCCTGCACATGCGGGAATGAGAACTTGGCCTACTGAGGGCACTGGCAGGTGGGATCCCATGGGGGCAGTGTCAGGGCCCTGAGAGCATCCACAGGCCTTCAGGACCCTAATCAGCCTCACCTGGGGCCTCCATCCACACCTCTGTCCATGGGCCCAGGAGACCATTGAAGACCAGGCCTGAGTTTCAGCCCCAGCTTGATCGATGCTCTAGGTGTACTGGTCTCCAGACATAGCCTTGCCTGTCCATCGACCTTGTTCACTTGTACGTGAAGAGTCACTTCCCAGCTTGATTCTTTATGGGGTGTACAATGGATGACACTGTGGCCCTCCAAGTGCCAGAGCCCAGGTGAGTCACAGAGGCCTAGGGCCTTTCTCCTTCCTTTCTTCCCATCACTTGATCAGCTTTTGGGAGGAGAGGAAGGAAAAGCAGATGAGGTTTCTGGGTGCCAATGACTGAAAGGATGGAGCAGAGCCATCACATGTGAAATGATCTAAAGCCTAGGCTAGTTCAAAACTGTTATCTTCTGTTCCTATATCTGAGGCCTTCTATCTTCAGGAAGAACCTGGAAGCTCCGAGATCCCTCCATCTTGCCCTCTTTTAGCAATTCAGTTGACCGTACCCAAGTCAGAGGCTTTCCTTCAGTTCTGTTTACAGTGTAAAGCACCCCATGGTCTGGAGATATGGCAGGATAGTTGCATAAGGATCCCACTCCTTTGGACAAGAAGATGGATGTTCCCGGGAGGATGGATGTTCTCAGGGGGCATGACGTACCAATAGCTGTGTTCAGGGAGCTGGTCAAAGGCCTTGTCTCCATTTCTGTAACGGCGGCACAGATGCCTGGTTCATGTGTAAACTCTTTCTCCGGATTCTGGCATTTAGCGAGCAAGCTGGTCTGACCTCAGAGCTGGCCCTGCTTGGAGCCAGTGCAACTCTAGAGACCTCCTGACCCTCCTTCCACCCTGAATTGTCCTGTGATGTAGAGACGCTCTCCTCCAGCTTAGTCTCTTCTCATATGACATGTGGCAAGGCACAGGCCTGTTGGGAAAGAGACTGCTGCGAGGGGGTCTCTAGTCCAGCCTCCAGGCTGGCCGTGACTTTGCGGCGCTGAAACTTGAAGAGCTCCAAAGGTGGAGATCATGGCAACGCTCCTCCTAGTCCATTTTATTTTTCCTGAGGTTCAGCCTAAAGCTCCCAAGAGGCAGCTTGTGGCTGTTCCTTCTGTCGTATCAATGGTGACTGCAGAAAACAGGTTGGCTCCGTTATCCCTCCAGGCAGGTGCAGGCTCTTGCTAGGTAAACCCGTGCCTCCACTTCAGCAGGCTACAGACACCCAGCTCCCTCAGACTCTCCCCACAGCTCATCCTTTAGGCCCTTCACTTCAAGTTGGCAGACCTCCTCCAGACACTCCACTCTCCTTTCGAAATGTGAGAACCACTGACTCATATGGCATTGTCACAGTTCCCTTAGTCAGTCAGGTCCCTGTCCATGCTGCTGCATGGAGTTGTTTCTGAGCTTTTCCTTCAAAACCTTGAGGTTTCTGCTGGCCAAATCCCAGGTGTGCCAAGGTCCCTCTGGACTGAACCTCCAACAGTCCAGCTTTTAAAGTATGCGTGCCAACGGCCATCCTGAGTCGTGGTGCCTCTAACAAGATCAGAACTTAAGTAGCTGCAGGACACTACAGAGAAGAAAAGAGTACTGGCGTTAAGTTGAGTTGCAATGCGAGGTAGAAAGCACCACAGTAACCACCTCAGAGACACCAAAGGAAGGTTCAAAGTGAGCAAATGCAGGGCCACTGGATAAACAGTGAAAAGTCCTTGGCTTTTTGCATGGGTGGGGATAAGGATGGTTAAAGAGCAGGACTTGAGAGGTGGGAAAAGAATGAAAAGGGAATGAATGGTGAAGCAAAGGAAATAACCAGGGCTGTTTGGGGATACCTGTGAAGCAGTCCTGCATCTGAGCAACACTGCCTGGAGGAGGAGAAGACAACTTCAGCTGATCTGACTATGCCAGCATCTGACTTACTTCCATGGTCACGGGGAACCTGACAGCTTTCCCTACTGTCATCAAGGGCACACCTAGAGAGGAAGGAACCACAGCATCATTTAGTTTTCCACTCTCCTGAATGGGACCTCAGTAGGTCTCCAGTCCAACCTCATGCTCACAGCAGAATCGGCTACGGAGTCAGACCACTTTGCTCAAGGCTTTGCCACATGGGGGCTGGAAAATGTCCAAGGACAAAGACAGGAAAACATCTCTGGGAAACCTGCTTCAATGTTTGGATGCCCTTATGGAGAAAAAGATTGTCCCTATCTCCAGCCTCAACATTCCTTATTTCAACATTTGACTATCGTCTATTATCGTCCTGCCAAGCACCACGGTGACAAGACTGGCTCCATCTTCCTGAAAACCTCCCTGCAGGGACTGGCTGGCTGCTATGAGGTTCCCCAGACCTTCCCTTTCCCAGGCCGAAGGCAGCCCTTTCCCTCAGTTTCTGCTCCCCAGGCAAGTGCTGCAGCCCCTGCGCATCTTGGCAGCCTCCCACTGAAGTCACTCCCAGTTGTCAACGTCTTCCTTGATGTGGTGGATTGACTCTGGCCAATAGCCCGGCAGCCACGCAGCCGCTCACTCTTTCCCCCCCTTCCCCACTGGGACAGGAGAGAGAACAGGAAGAAATAAAGCACGGAAAGTTGTGGGTCAAGATAAAGACAGCTTAGCAGGTGAAAGAAAGAGATTTTTTAAAAATCAACAAGCAATAATAATAACAAGCAACGCAAAGGCAACCACTCACCACCTCCCACAAGCAAAAATGATGCCCAGCCAGTCTCCACACAGAAGACTCTTTGAATGAAAAAACGTTAATGGAGAAGCCGCTGCCTGAGCATTCACACACCAATCAAGGAGTTGCACACACACCACCCGAGACTTTAACTGCTGGGTCTGGAGTCCCTTTGCAGCAGGAGACTCCAGTGAGCCGACGTGTGCGCCTTTCGACTCTACACACACACACACACACACACACACACACACACAGAGTCTCTCTTGGGTGCTTTCTCTTCCCTCAGGCTCAACCCTAGGTTTCCTGAAGCAGAATCTCTGACATGACGTATACCAGTTGAATTTATTAAGCAGTACAGTGGTGAAGAACAGCTTGAGCTGAGTGCCTCTGGAGACGGACCCTGAACCAGAGACTCTCTGGACAATTATACCCTTACAGTCTAAGCTCCCCTCCCCTTGTGAGACGGTTTAGTCCAGTTGGAGTATTTGGGTCTGGGGTCTCCTTTTTCCTCATTGGATCCTTTCACTGTCTCCAAGCGGGCCGTTCTTTTTCGTTTCTCGATGAGGCAACCTCTGCTGATGGATGTGGCTATCTTATCTTTCTAATTTACACCAGTTTCAGGGCCTTCCCTCACGCGACTAAGTAAGAGTTCAGTAGAACTTCATCAGTAGCTAGGTGAAAGTTCACCGCTCATGAAGGTCTAAGGCCTTTTACTAATGCTATGCAATGGATTGCATGTGAACTAGGAAGTGATTCCTGTAACAAAAAAATTCTAGTTCCTTCTTCCTCTGTCCCAGCTTTTATTGCTCAGCACAACGTCGTACGTTAGAGAATATCCCTTTGGTCAGTTGGGGTCAGCTGTTCTTGCCCATCTGCAGCCCACTCACTGGGAGGGAGCAGAGGCGGCCTTGACACTGTGCAAACACTGCTCAGCAATAGCCAGAACACTGGTGTGTTATCAACACTGTTTAAGGCACAAATGCAAAACATAGCACCACACAGGCTGCTATGAAGGAAGGTAACCCCATCCCAGCCAGATCAGTACACCTGAACTGGGGCCCTAAAACTGGATATAATTGGTTACAGGTGGTCTAACAAGCAATGAGCATGGGGAGACAACCACTTCCCTCACTCTTTTGGCGAGGCTCCTCTTTATACACTTCAGGACACTGCTGGCTGCCTTTGCTGCCAGGCCACACTGGATCAAGTGGTTAATGTCTTTTGTAGTTAATAATTCTAATCTTTCATATATTTTCACCTGTGCTGATACAATGACCATTTCTGAAGTAATGTTTTCAGCAGACTGTCTAGACAAAGGCCCTTTCCATTATTCTCCTTCCCTTACTCTTTGTTCATTCAGATACTTCCCACCCACACTGCTGCTTTGAGCTTCAGGGACTAAAAGCCTGCCTGTCTTTCAGTAGTATAACGGTATCTTTAGCCAACTCTTTTAATTGTATCTACCTTTATCTATCTATCTATCTAAAACATTTCTCGTAAGATCATCCCTTGTAGAAAGGCGACCTCATTAGAGGCAGCTTGTACTTAGTATATGGTTGAGGAGTGTTTTATTGCTTAAGACACTTGATCGTGCTTTACTTTGCTTTGCTTGCAAATGGGAAACATCCTTCTGTGCCTGTGTGCAGCCAGTCCTCTAAGGAAAGTGGGTGGGAGATGGTGCAATGGAGCTCTAACATTCTGCTCCCAGAGTTCAGAGAAGTCTGATGAAGGGAAAGTGATGTAAATCCCAGGTGGCCAACGACAGGTGGGGAGTCTGGGGAGGTGAGGAGCAAGGTTGTCCACCCAGTGTCAGATCTCAAGGGACTGCTTTTCCTACCTGTCCAGACCTCCTCAGGAGACGCTCCTGACACTCAGGATCCATATCAGTTGGATAATGCTTCTATCACTTCTTTAAACTGAAATTAACAAAATACAGCCTTTAAAATTAAAAATAACTTTATTAGGTGCACTTTGAAATCTTCCTTCTTAACCATGCTATGAAACAACTCAGATTAGCTATACGAGTCTTGCAGACGTGGAGAACGTTACAGGAAGAGGCATGACTTGTTAGGGCTTTCTGTGTTTTAAGGAGCCCCATGGTGTATTTGGGGCTCAGTCCGTGAACCTCAGATACTGGGAGAAGACTGAACAAACCTCTCAAGAAGTCAAAGCCAGAAGCAAACCCCAAAATACCTTGAAGCATTAATGGGACTTAATGAGACCCATTACTGCCAAAGGCTCCTCATTGACTCATTAGAGCAGATACTTGGAGACGGTGACTGCAGGTAGGCAAGGGCACTGCACAGGTGGCTGTAATGCTGAGAAAACCCTTGGTTCGTTTTATGAAGCAGGCAAGGCCAAACCCTGAGCCCAGGTCCTGGGAAGGCAGTTTCTGAGAAGAGAAGAATAAAGTTTTGTCTCACTGGCCCTGGTGGTAGAGACAGCTGCTATAGTCAAGACGACAAAGACCTCAGTCCTTTTGGACCTCTCGGTCTTGCTAGAACCCTTGGCCATCTCTATGCAGGCTGCCCTACACTGTCCCATGCCTCACCTCTTTCCCTTCAGCTTGCTGACAGCCATCTTGCTTTCCCACCTAGCTCTCACCCTGGCATTTCTATGCCTTCACTGATGGCTCTCCACCCTCACCAGCTGCTCCTTGAAACACAAAGCCATGGGATAATCCAGACTCCCTCTGGGTGATCTCTTGCAGCACAAGACTACCCTCTCAGTGAGGATTATTTTTTCTCACATCCAGACAGAACCTTCCCAGCTGTAATTTGTGGAGGTTTCTTGCTCTTCCCGCTACTAAGAAAAGCTCCATTGTCCCTGAAACTGTGAGGAATGAGCGATTTGTGTAAAGAAAATCTAGTGAATATAAGCTTGAAGCAAATGTCATTGATATTGAAATAAAGGAATATATGTAGGGCATGACCATAAGCAGGGGAGTGGTCGTCCTTATGTAACTTCCTGATAAGTATAGTTTGGGTAACTCCCTTGATATGTGTAACTTATGTAGCCTCCTGATATGTAAGTTAGTTCCTGATATACTAGTGCAAACCAGTGTTGTAAATAACCGCAGAAATGTCAAGAAAATGTATAGCCAAATAAGGTAGCATAATATAAGTAGAATAACGGAGCGCCTGCACAAACAGAGAGGTCATGTAGAGTGCACTGACGAAGAGGAGCATCTTCCTCCCAACGACCACCGGACGACCACCTAGAAAAAGATGAAGCATGCGCAGACCGGGGAAGTGGTGACGTACTTAAAGAAAGAGTCATCTTCCAAGAAAAAGGCGGAGAAAGGCAAGAAACAAAGCCTAGAGAAGTATAAAGGAAGGAATTGTAAGAAGTGAAGGTGTGCGTCTTGGTGGAGCGGAGACTCCCGGCGCACCCAGCGCTGTTTGCTTGCCTCTATTTGTTTAATAAATTGCAAACTTAAATTGGAATCCTGTTTGGGACTAAATCATTTATCACAACTGGGGACTCGTCCGGGATGGTCTTGGTTCCTGAATACTGACTTGATCTAGGAGCGGCGCCCCACCATTTGGTGGCTCCTGATTGGGTCGGGTCGGGACTAACACCATCCTGAACCCAAATAGGGGCAAGCAAAGAATATGATTTTTTATGAGCTCCCTTGCCGGCTGCAGCAGTTTATTTTGCCCGTAATTCTGCGCGCGAAGATCCGAACGAAGACGACGGGGTTGTAAGTATTTAAGGTGTATACCGTTCGGTTGGGTGGGATTCGGTTGCCTGTGTGTGTAAGAGTGTGACTGAGACGGAACCTCGTTCCGAAGCGATTGTGGAGGTCTTCTAACCGCGGTTCCAATCTCCCGCGAGGGACTTGGCCGGTGAAGGACCGAAGCGATTTTTATAGGATCCATAGGTGAGTGAGAAGTTTGAAACCCCCTGCAAGACACTCTGCTTGGTAACCAAGGGCTGTAGGAATTGCCACAGTAAAAATTCCTAGATGGGTCAGACGAAATCGAGAACCCAGGACCAGAAGAAAGGGAGCGAATTACTAAAAATACCTCCGGAGATTCCATTAGGAATAATGTTAAAACATTGGAATAATAAGGGCCCTGGAAAAGGGAAGACAAAAGAGAAATTAGTTAAATATTGTATGGTAAAATGGCCAAAGAACCCCTTGAGACCCCACGTTTTTTTTGGCCTGTATTTGGGTCATTTGAGGATTGGGTTTGTCAGGCGCTAAACCTGTATGTAAATTCTAAGGAACCGTTTTGCCAAGAGGAGAGCGAGTATGCTAGTTTATGGATAAAGGCCTGTGTGGGCATTTTTCATCTTAAAACAGGAGTAGGGAAAAATAAGACCGTAGGGGAGCAACACATGGAAAAGGAAAAGAAGGATTGGGACCCCCTAGATCACTTACCTCCCCCGTATAATCCAGCTACCCGTCAAATACCGTCACCAAATCTGACGACTTCCCCTACGGCCCCGGGGTCGAATTCAACTCTAAGGGGAGGATCCCAAACTGAGCACCCAGAGCGTCTTTGTATCCTTTACGGGAAGTACCTCTGGGTGGAGATAGAGGATTGGCAAGAGAGAGGGTTGGAAGAATTACTAAGAGAAGCTCAAAAGGTTTATGTCAGGAGGGACGAAGAAAAACAAGAAGCAGAGGCAAGAATTTTTGTAGCAGCAGTGAGGGAAAGTCAGAGGAGTAAGACTCAGCTGGGAGAGAAAAAAAGATAAGAGACCAGAACAGCCACCCCAGGGACAATCTCATCAAGACAGACCCACAATTCCCATCTGTTACTATTGTAACAAAAAGGGACGTGTTCAGAAAACCTGCCGTAAACGGGAATGGGATGAGAAAATGTTCAAAGAGGATTAGGGGTGTTAGGGGCTGTATCTTCTGGGGACCTCAACATCAACAGAGCCCTTGATAAAACTATTAGTAGGTCCCCAAAAAGAAGAATTTTTATTTTTAGTAGATACTGGAGCTGAAAGGTCAACGATTCAGAAACTCCCAAAAGGGGTAGGAAAAGGAAAAGCCCAGATGTCAGTAACAGGTGCAAAAGGAGAACCCTTCAAAGTCCCCATCTTAGAAGAAGTAGAGATTGAGACAGAGACAAAAATTTGTTTAAATGATTTACTTTTATTACCAGAAGCAGAATATAACCTATTAGGGAGGGACTTGATTTTAAAACTAAACCTAACTATTCAGAACCAAGGAGATCGGTTATATATTAACTTATGTACCTTAACCCAACTTGATGAGGAAAAAATTGACCCCCAAGTATGGTATAAGGAAGGAGATGTTGGGAGATTAGATATGGAACCCATCAAGGTACAAATAACAGACCCTCATAAGCCAATTAGAATTAAACAATATCCTATATCTATAGAAGGCCGGAGAGGTCTAAAACCTATTGTGGATAAATTACTAAAAAATGGGACTTTGGAACCATGTATGTCACCCCACAATACCCCGATACTCCCTGTAAAGAAATCAGATGGTACATATAGGATGGTACAGGATTTGAGAGCCGTGAATCGGCGAACAATCACCAAATTCCCTGTCGTGGCAAATCCTTATACTTTATTGAGTCACCTGTCTCCTAAACATATTTGGTATAGTGTAATAGATTTGAAAGATGCCTTTTGGGCCTGTCTTTTGGATAAGGGGTTCAGAGATTATTTTACCTTTGAATGGGAAGACCCCGAAACAGGACGAAAAACAACAATTAAGGTGGACTGTGCTACCACAAGGGTTTACGGAGTCACCAAATTTGTTTGGACAGACCTTAAAGAAAATCTTACAAGGTTTTACAGTACACGAGGAGGGAAAAATTATTACAATATGTGAATGATTTACTGGTAGCAGGAGAAACTGAAGAGGAGACCCGAAAAGCCACCATTAGATTGTTAAATTTTTTAGAGAAAAAGGGATTAAAAGTGTCCTGCTCGAAATTACAATTTATAGAGCAAGAAGTAAAATATTTGGGACATTGGTTAAGCAAAGGAAAAAAAAAGAAATCAGATCCTGACCGGGTTTCTGGTATTTTAATCCTAAGACCTCCACAGACTAAAAAGGGAATGGAAAAAAAAAAAAACAAAAAAAACAAAAAAACAAACAAAACAAAACAAAAACAAACAAAAAAAACCCCCAAAAAACCCACACACACTGGTGGGATATTTATCCAAATTGTTAGATTCGGTGAGCAGGGGGTGGCCAGCATGTCTCCAAGCCCTAGTTGCTATGGCATTATTGATAGAGGAAGCTAGGAAAATTACCTTTAGTGTACCTCTAAAGGTATATACACCACATAATGTTAGGAATGTCCTCCAACAGAGGACAGAGAAATGGTTGACAGATAGTAGACTTTTGAAATATGAAACCATCTTGATAGATTCACCTAATTTGGAATTAGGAGTCACCTCTGCCCAGAGCCCCGCGCAGTTCCGGTTTGGGGAACCCTCAGAAGCAGTAGTGCTATAACACAATTGTTTAGAAGTTATAGAATCCCAGACAAAAGTAAGGCTCAATCTTAGAGATATTGAATTAGAGGGAGGAGAAAAATTGTTTGTAGATGGATCCTCCCAAGTAATAGAAGGGAAGAGAAAATCAGGATATGCAAAAATTGACAAGGACTTAGAACTTGTGGAATCAGGACCTCTGAGTCCATCATGGTCAGCTCAGGCTTGTGAGCTTTATGCCTTATGTAGGGCCCTGGAATTATTAAAAGAAAGAAGAGGGACCATATTCACAGATTCCAAATATGCATATGGAGTAGTCCATACTTTTGGAAAAATTTGGGAGGAAAGAGGCTTGATTAACACTCAAGGAAAGAACTTAATACATCAGGAGTTGATAGTAAAATTTTAAAAGTGTTAAGAGAACCAAAGGAAATAGCCGTGGTGCATGTGAGGGGACACCAAAAGGGATTAGATTATCGAATTAGAGGAAATAATTTAGCAGATAAGGAGGCTCAGGAAGCAGCCTTGAGGATTGAAACTGTTAAAATTAATCATACACAAACAAGGGAGGACACTAGTGGAAGAGGATAAGAGGAAAAGGAGAAAAAGTTTACGCTGGAGGAACAAGCAAAATTAGAGAAAATAGGAGCTAGAGTGGAACAAGGGAAATGGACATTACCTGATGAGCGAGAGATGTTGCCAAAAGCTTACGCTAGGCAGGTATTAGAACGCTTACACGCGCAAACACATTGGGGTACAAAAGTGTTAAGTGATCATTTCCTTAAACAGTTTGGCTGTATTGGAATTTTTTGAAATAGCAAGGCAAATTACACAAGGGTGTTTAACTTGTCAAAGGGCAAATAAGGCCGTGTTTCAACAAGTGGCCATGGGAGGAAGAAAACTAGCTTATAGACCGTTTGAAAGGATTCAAGTCGACTTTACCAAATTACCAAGAATAGGAAGATTGAAATATTTGTTAGTTATAGTAGACCATTTAACACGATGGGTCGAAGCCTATCCTGTAGCAAGAGCGACAGCTCAGACGGTGATAAAATTTTACTAGAACACCTAATCCCCAGGTATGGGATAATACAATATATTGATTCTGATCAAGGCACTCGCTTTACTTCTAAAATTATAAAATCCTTGTGCCAATCATTAGGTATTAAATGGGAATATCATACCCCATGGCATCCTCAAAGTTTGGGAGTAATAGAAAGAATAAACCAAACAATAAAGCAAGAGCTAGCGAAGCTAATGGTTGAAACACAGATGCCATGGACTAAATGTTTACCGCTAGCCCTTCTTAACATAAGGATCAAACCGCACAGTGAGACTGGATTATCGCCATATTAGGTTTTATACGGCATGCCCTATCTCCGAGGGAAACAATGTAGTGGAAGATTATAATATTCGGAAATATGTTATCATTTTAGGAGAAAGGTTGAAAGAACTAAGAGATATAGGAATAATGGCACAAACCCTACCTTTGGGGTTTGCAATCCATCAATTCAAACCAGGGGATAAGGTACTGATCAAAACTTGGAAGAAAGAAACTTTAGTTCCTTCATGGGAAGGACCCTTTGTTGTATTGTTAACTACAGATACTGCCATCCGGACCGCGGAAAAGGGGTGGACGCACGCGACTCGAGTAAAAGGACCCATGAAAGACTGGAAAGTTATTTTACAACCTGGAACCACAAAAATAACATTAAAAAGGGAATGAACGTATGAGAAATGATCACGAATTAAAGACTATAGCATTAAGCAATTATCGGGCAGGACTAAGTTTATGTCCACTCTGTAAACCATGTTGTATGATTATTGAGGGTTAGGTGTAACCTGTGTAACAAATATATCATTTCCCACAGAGGCTAACAGGGACGTTTTCAAATTCAAAGCTGAAGTTTCCTCTGCATTCAGTGTGGACAGACTACTCCTATAGGAGATTTCTGGTGGGTAAGATTTATTACTGTCATCGAAATAAAGAAGTCCGCTTGAGAAGGGGGAGAGGGCAAGACCGGGTGGGGATTCTCAGTCGCGACCAAGTAAGGCCAGTCAAGGACGAGCACCCCTTGTAGCTGATGCCTCCGACCATGAGATCCCTTACCGGACCTCTCCTGATTTTACTCGGACTCACCAACCTGGTGACAGGTAATCAAAATTGCACCGAGTGCATAAGAACCGCCCAGCACGGACGAGTAAGTAATAAAACATTAATGTACCACACCTATTACGAGTGCAAAGGGAAACAGAACGGGAGTTGTATATACAATGGAACACAATATAAGAAATGCTCGGTGGAAAATGATACTGTTTGTTACGATCCAAAGGAACTTCTTTATCAATAGTGGGTAGAAATGAAAACAAATTCGGAAGTAGGAAGATTAATTGGAATAAGTAAGGATATGGCCAATTTGAGCACATCAGTATCGGTAATTTTTGATGCATGCGATATTATAGATGATGATCTGGATATTAATTGTGGGAGTGTAGAGTGGAGATGATACTATAGTAATCAACCAAAATATATTTGCCCAGGTGGAGGTGGACGTCAATGTCAGATAAATCCTGATTATGTACCTAGTCAAACGGTGAGATATCAGTCAGCACACCTGTGTGGAAGAAGGGGATGGTCTTGTGTATGTTAGGATACTGCAAGCTGGGGATATGACAGCCAATGTGGGGATTTACAAGCTTCAATCACAAGGGTACAAACAGACAATAATTGTACAACCTGTACCTGTAATTTAGTAAATTTAACCCTTATAAATTTAGAAATTTGGAAACAGAAAAAAATAACCAAAATTGGACTTAAGATATATGGACCTGGAGAAGACCCAGGTGTAGTTATTAATATTGAAATGAAAGAAAAGAGAATCGGTGCAGCATAGACTGTTATTTAAGTCATTTTGTCATGAAATGGAAACAGGAACGAAATATGAAATTCCCACAGTGGCTAAAAATCTATTTGTAAATCTTGCTGAGAACATTGCTAAGTCACTAAATGTAACTAATTGTTATGTATGTGGTGGAACTAATCAGGAGAGAATTGGCCCTGGGAGGCCCAAGAGAGCAACATACCAGACCCTAATGTTTAGAACATATCAACTCAGGTCAGGAAACAACAATGGATATTACAAACCAGCATAATAAGAAGAAGCTGTTGGCAAAATGACGCTGGGAGTAAACCAGTCGGATATTTAGTATGTGAAGGGGGATATAACTGGAATAGTACTTACCAAAAGTAGGATAAATGGGGCACTGCCCAAGAAATAAGTAAAAATCATGCGAATTGGACCAACGGAACCACTATTGATAAAGGGTGGTCAAGTCCAGAAGGGCAATATTGGATCTGTGGAAAATTTGCATATACCCGATTACCAAAAAATTGGACCGGAGCGTGCGTGTTAGGAACTATACGGCCAAGCTTTCTCTTATTACCTATAAACCGAGGAGAACGCCTAGGGGTACTGGTATATACAGACGCATTAGAAACTCACAACCGAAGGGGAAAAAGAGAGCTACAAATAGGAAAATGGAAAGATAATGAGTGGCCACCTGAAAGAATAATAGCATATTATGACCCAGCGACATGGGCAGAAGATGGGTCCTGGGGATATAGGACCCCCATTTATATGTTGAATAGAATAATCAGGTTGCAAGCTGTAGTAGAAATAATTGTAAATAAAACGGGTAATGCTCTAGGATTGGTGGCTAAACAAAATACTAAAATGCGTACAGCCCTATATCAAAATAGACTCGCACTAGACTATTTACTAGCACAGGAAGGAGGAGTCTGTGGAAAATTTAATCTCACAAATTGTTGTTTAGAGATAAATGATGAAGGAAAAGCCATCAATGAATTAGTAAGAGAAATGAAAAAAGTAGCCCATGTGCCAGTCCAAACGTGGAATGGAATAAATGTCCAAGGACTATGGACAACGTGGGAAAATTTATTCTCAGGAAACTGGGTAACAAAAATCATTATCGTTTTGTTAGGATTGTTTGGAGGTATGTTAATAATACCATGTCTAATTCCTTGTCTTTCACAAGCTGTAGCTTCTGCGATTAATGGAATGAAATTTACAGCCACTCCAATAGAACCAACACAGAGTGAGAGAAAACATGTTTTAATGTTGGTAAAACATATAGAGGAACCCGAGTTAATACCCATCAAACAAACTTTAAATAAATTTTACACGAATCACAGTGGTGAAAAAGAAAACGGGGGATTGTGAGGAATGAGCGATTCGTGTAAAGAAAATCTAGTGAATATAAGCTTGAAGCAAATGTCATTTATATTGAAATAAAGGAATATATGTAGGGCATGACCATAAACAGGGGAGTGGCAGTCTTTATGTAACTTCCTGATAAGTATAGTTTGGGTAACTCCCTTGATATGTGAAGCTTATGTAGCCTCCTGATATGTAAGTTAGTTCCTGATATACTAGTGCAAACCAGTGTTGTAAATAACCGCAGAAATGTCAAGAAAATGTATAGCCAAATAAGGTAGCATAATATAAGTGGAATAACGGAGCGCCTGCACAAACAGAGAGGTCATGTAGGGTGCACTGACGAAGAGGAGCATCTTCCTCCCAACGACCACCGGACGACCACCTAGAAAAAGATGAAGCATGCGCAGACCGGGGAAGTGGTGACGTACTTAAAGAAAGAGTCATCTTCCAAGAAAAAGGCGGAGAAAGGCAAGAAACGAAGCCTAGAGAAGTATAAAGGAAGGAACTGTAAGAAGTGAAGGTGTGCATCTTGGTGGAGCGGAGACTCCCGGCGCACCCAGCGCTGTTTGCTTGCCTCTATTTGTTTAATAAATTGCAAACTTAAATTGGAATCCTGTTTGGGACTAAATCATTTATCACAAAACCATTCTTCAAGCAGCTGCAGGCTGCAGCTACTGCAGTGCCCTGACCCTCCACTTCCCCAGGCTAAACAAGCCGTTGTTAAAAATAAATATATTAAGGTCTGCGCCCGCGATCCTGCAGACACCGCCCCCCCCCGCGACACACGCGCGCTCAGACTCACTCAGCCACCCCCCCCCGCGCGCGCGCGCTCCCCCTCCCTGCGCTGCAGCTCCGGACCCGCAGGCCGGTGGGTGCGGCCCCCCCCGGCCGGAGACTCTCCGGCGCCCCGGAGCAGCGGGGGGCAAGGGGGGCTGCAGCCGCGCGTGCCCCGCTGCCCGGCAACCGGCACCCCCGGCGGCGGGGGAGGGAGCCTGGCGCAGAGCCTGGCTGGGGGAGGGGGGATGGCGGCGCTTTTCGGAGGTTTCTGTTTGGGTCGGTTGGGTTGGGGGGTTTTTTTCTCTTTTCGTTTTTCACCTCCCCCGCCGTTCGCGTTCGTTGGTTTTCACCGCGCGGCGGCGGCGGCCCGCGCGCAGCGGGGCTGTTGTGC
Source organism: Phaethon aethereus (assembly GCF_964289735.1). Lineage (NCBI taxonomy): Eukaryota > Metazoa > Chordata > Aves > Phaethontiformes > Phaethontidae > Phaethon > Phaethon aethereus. The sequence continues at coordinate 21,762 of NW_028114146.1, read as the reverse complement.
CAAACGCGGGTTCCGTCACCCGGTGCGCAGAGCGCCGGGAAACACACGGAGTCGAGACGGCGGCTTTTCTTCCGCCCCTGCGCCGAGCTGGGTGCCGGTGGTAGGCCCACAAAGCTGGCGCGCCTCGGTTAACGCAGGGAAAATATTTCTACGCTCCGAGCAACAAGTCACCGTTATTTTCTTGAGAGCTGGCGCAGGCGCCCTTGCGCCTGTTGGTTCCCGCAAGCCTCGTCTCCACGGCGACAGCGTCCTCCTTTTTTACTGCGCGTGCCCCGTGAGGAAGGGGCTTCTGTGGGTAGGGGTCTTCCCCTACCGGAGGGCAGGCTTGTGCTATGCCGAGTCGATGTTAATTAGATGTTACTTAGGATAGTTCACTCAAAGGTCGGCAGTTGCGTTCCCTTTGCGGTTGCCTTGTTCCTTCCCTCAGGCTTGCGCCTCGTTGACTCCTGACAGAGCCTAAACAATACCCCCGCTTTGTGCCTCGCATACCTTCAGCAGGGTGACTGACCGACGGACTGGCCGACCGACGGACTGAGGACGAAAGGCGGGAGGGGGGCACGGGTGCGGCAGGGACGCCGCGGGGTCCTAAAGTCTCCCGCCTTCCTTCCTTCCCCGGGCCGGCAAAACTGCTGGCGGAAGGGGGAGGGGGGGTGTCTCCGTGTGTGCGTGTGGCCGCGGGCGAGGGGTTCGTGCCGGGGCCGGTTTGGGAGCGTGTGTGGCGGGTGTGCACGCAGTAAGAAACGAAAAAGTCTGGTAACGCTGTGGACAACGCCGCCTTCTCTGCTACAGCCTGCGCTGTGGCCCGCCTCGGTGTCCGCCTGCGGGCGATGTGCTCGGCTCGGCTCCCGGTTGAAGCCGTCCCTGGGAAAGCAGCAGCCCCGTGCCTCGGCCTGGGCAGAGACCTGCGTCCCCGAGGCCGGGCTCCGGCTGCCGGAGAGGTGGGCCGCGCCTCTCGCTAGCGGCCGTCGGCGTGTCCGTCGCCAGCGGGATGCGTTCCAGTGGTGAGCAGCGCCCAGAGGACAGGCCCAGCAGCCTCAGGCAAAGCGGGGTCGCTGCTTTGCTGATGGTGGTGTCCGAAAAGGCGGTTTCGTTTCCCGGCGTGCGATAGGCCAGTCTCACACACCGAGACGAGATACCGGTTTATTCCAGACCTGCGCAGAGCTGGGTGCTGGGTGGTAGGCCCACAAAGCTGGCACCCCGCGGTTAACACCCGGAAAATATTTGTAGGTTTCTAGCAACACTTACCAGTATTCTTAAACATACCTCAGCTGCCACCACGTTTACACATAAGCAGATTAACTTCTGGCGGCCTTGTAGCAATGGGGCTCGCTGCGGTGGGGTGGGGAGGGCGGGCGGCTGGGGCTGGGCACCGCCGCCTCTGCCTGGTCCCCGGTCCCCGGTCCCCGGTGGTGAGAGAGAAGAGTAAGAAAAGGTTAGGGGGAGGGAGGCTAGATAAATAAATAGCTAAAAAAATGACAATCAAAAAGAAACGGGGGGTGTGCAGGGTGCGTGTGGGTGTCTTGACACAGAACTCTCCGGGGTGAGGGCAGGCGGGCGGTTTGGGAGGAGGGAGTGGGGAGAGCAGGTTTAGGACAAATGCTGATCTGGCACTCTCTGCTAATTCTTGATGGATTAACATACACCGACCTATGGTTAATGAATGTAATAAATAATTCATTAACCGGTAATTAATATACGAAGTAATGATTAGCGATAGAGCAATACAGATTAATATTTACTGGAATTAACATCCAGTGGATTAAGATCACGTTAATAAGGAACTACTTTACTGATAACAAGTTCTAGGTGAGGAACAGAGCCGTCGTGTAGCACGTGTAATTAATGATACTTAATAATGATGAATTGATAGTAGATAATTACAACAGTAAATCAGAGTGATGATAAAGAAAAAAAAATACATGATAAGTAACTGGAGGACAGTAGTGTTAATGCAGTACCACAAAATACTAATAAATAAAATAATCGATCTTAATAGGTAACGACTGTTATTAATAAGTAATTATTAATGATTGATTTAGACTAATTTGATTAATAAAAACTTAATCAGTTCATTAATTTTTTATTCATTTATTTGTTGTAGACCGATAGATACTATATAACTCAAATAGCATCGATCAATAGGAATGAAGAGTTAATAAGAATTTCAGTTATTAATAATGGTCAGCTTACTCACGTTTGATGGAGGTCTTTGTGGCCTTGCCGTAGAACATCAGGCTGCAAGGCTTTCGCCTCATCCCCGACATCACTCAACAATAGTCAGTTATGAGACTGTCTGACTGCAACCCATCAGGGTTGCTTTTGAAGAGGAGCGTGTTGCTCCAGTCAAACCCTGCTACTCCCTACAGACCCACAGTGGTTTCCCACATTATCCACCCTGTGACCTTAGTCACAACTCACTGAGAGGAACATTGTGTAATTTGTATTTAGGTGGGTCGAGGCATTCATCTCTCCTTCCTGTGTTTTCATCCTCTCTTGTTGGTTGGTAATTTATTGTTGGGATCACTCTGCACGGCTCGACCTTAAGGAGAAGGAGCTGCAGCATTGAGAAGCTGGTAAACAGCTAGATATCTGCACGGCTCGGCCTTGAGAAGAGGGAGCTGTGGCATTGGGAAGCTGGTAAACAGCTGGACATCTGCAGGGCTCGGCCTTGAGGAGAAGGAGCTGTGGTAAACAGCTAAGAAGCAGCACTGTATAAGAAAAACAGGATGGAACCCGGACCACGTAGCAGTAACCGCAAGTAGGAGGAGTATGATAATGCAATCTTTAGGGCTAAGCCAATGATTGTAAGACAAGTATGCATAAGGTAGAACTTAGTGTATAAATATGTGTAAGGTTTTGCAATAAAGTTGAAGCTTGCCTTATCACTCATATTGAGTCGACTGCTTGCCTTCCCTCGCTTGTCGCAATTTATAATAGGGGATGGTATTAAAGGGATGTATTCAGGATCATAGATGTGGATCCTCTTAACACGCATGGTTACAGCTCTAGTTATCATAGATTTCACACGTGACAATCAAATACGGACAATAACAATAACAATTATGATAAACATTAATACATACTGGGTTAGACTATGATCCCATCCACTAACTTTTAATCTGAGCCAACTGAAAATATTTTAAATCCACCTCGTTCATTGCCAGTTGCTTGGTTTCATCTTCTCATTGAGCTCATGGGTTTGGTCCACAGTTTTTTGCATTTCATCTCTAGCTTGATGCAGAGTAGCGGACACATTTGGAATTGACAGCAGGTTTTGCCAGGATAGGTGTTATTCAGCCATCCACAAACGCTGTTCTCCTTTAGTAGTACCATATTCAATGCTAATTGATTTTCTAAAGTCATCTGTGAGGCTGCTCGTGGGTACAAGCTGGGTGTTGCTTAGCCTTGCTGGCTGGCTGCATACAATTAGCTAGAGTCTCTCCTTGCCATGGTAGATTTTCTAGATATAATCAATTTTCAATTATCACAGCCGAAGAAGTCCAAAACAATCCCATTGCTAAGCTTACTCTCATCCCTGCTGTATAATAGCTTGGCCGTATAATAACTCTAGCAGGAGAAGAGGGCATGCGCCGAAGAAGACACGCCTGTTCATGAATATGTATTAACGGACAGGATATAAACCAGGAACAGGAGCTGTACCGCGTGCGTCTTGGTGGAGCGGAGACTCCCGGCGCACCCAGCGCTGTTTGCTTGCCTCTATTCGCTTAATAAATTGTACATTTGAATTGGAATCCTGTTTGGGACTAAATCATTTATAACACAGATAATTAATCAGACTGAAATTAGCGGTATCATTAGAGGAACATGGAAAGCTTTTAGGGCAAAGCACTCTATAACTACAAATCCCTTGGTGAGATATAATAAAGGTTATCATAGCTTTGTACGGGCGCTTTTCCCATCACGAGGAGTAGTACAGCTATGTGAAATATGTTCATCTGATTCGTGTGATGAAGTGTAACCTTCTGTCCTACGTATCCTTGTATGACCGCAAGCCTAAGTCTAGCAGAGTGGTTAATGTATATAATGTAATACATTGTAAACTTCAATTGGAATCCTGTTTGGGACTCAGACGTTTATCTCAGCTAGAAAAAGCAATAGTTAGCTTGTCGGCAGAAATGGAAATTATCGCCAATTATCGTATACATACGGAGGGGTTAACAGATGGAATTTTGGCCTGTGAGAAAACTGCAGTTAGAATATCAGAAAATGGATGGCTGGGTAAGAAACAGATACTATGCTGGGTGAGAGAAAACAGCCCAAGAGATAAGAAAGTTGATCAAGGTTAGGGGAGGATGGGGAAGGCATGCAGTAACGGAGGAATATAAAGCACAATTCACAATTTTGTTTGCCTTATAACATTCTGCTATTGGCTTGAGCATGGTTGATATGTGACTGCTGGATTACGGTAATATGCCGCGTGAACAAAGCCTACGAACCAACAGACAGGGTGGCTGGGGCACGTGCAGCACGTCTGGCCAGCGGGCGCGTATGCCATAGGCTCTCTGTGTTGAAAGGTGGCAACCAAGGCGTGTTCTGACACTCGCTGGCCACGTGTGTCGAAACTCGTTCCTCTGCAAATGTATAAATACCGGGATTTCCCAAAGGGCAGTGGGCCGGTGTACGGCAAGGCCACCGTTGCCTCCGTGGGGACGCCCATGTAAAGCTGGCACCTACCGACTGCTGGGCTGAGTTCGTGGTGCAGGACGATAGAAGAATGTACAGATGGTCCATCTTCCTCACAGTCCTCGGGTTGCGAATGAACCATCAGGTTTTGTTTATAGATAAACAAAAAGGGGGTGATATTGGGATCACCCTGCATGGCTCGACCTTAAGGAGAAGGAGCTGTGGCATTGAGAAGCTGGTAAACAGCCGGACACCTGCAGGGCTCAACCTTGAAGAGAAGGAGCTGTGGTAAACAACTAAGAAGAAGCAAAGGAGCGCGTGGACATACAGAGGCGACCAATCCTGCCTCTGTGAGAGTCGCGTGGACTTAAAGCAATAGCCAACCGGGTAGCACTTTTAGGTGCGTGAACGGGCTGTATTTGTATAAAAAGCACGCTACGCTAACAATAAAGGTCTTTGGCCTGAAGCCCTGCCACAGTCCGTGCCTTATTACTCCACACTCCTGAGCAATTTTTTCTCCAGGCTTAACAGTCCCAGACCTCTCAGCCTTCTGTCCTATGGAAGATGCTGCGGTCCCTTAAATCAGCTTTGTGGCCCTTTGATAGCCTTGCTTTAGCAGGTCAACAACTTTCTTGCACTGGGGAGCCCAGCACTGGACACAGCACTCCAGATGTGGCCCACCGGTGCTCAGTGGAGGAGAAGGTTAACTTCCCTCCATCTGCCGGCAATGCTTTTCCTAATGCAGCCCAGGAGGCTGCTGACCTTTGCTGCGAGGCTGCCTGGCTGGCTCATGCTCAGCTGCTTGCCCTCCAGGACCCTAAGGTACTTCTCTGCAGAGCTGCTATCTAGCCAGTCAGCCCCCAGCATGATGTCCACAGTGTGGCTGGATGACAGGCTGTCCTCCCCCGGGGACTTTCTCAGCAGCAGCTTGTCCTTCTTGGAGATCGGCTTCACCTCTGTCACAGGCCCCACTCATTGCTGCAAGTGTCACCTGGGACAACAAACCCCTCTCCTGCCAGGGCTGCACAGCCCAAGCCCGTTTTCTGTCTGGTCTTGGGGACTGCAGCTTTTGCTCTCGTTGTGAGAACCTCCTTCATCATTATGTTGCCTCCTGCCATCCACTCCAGCACACATCGGCTGTGAAGCCTTTCCACACAAAGAGGGCCAATCTTTTGGTATCAGGTGTCCATGTGACAAATCTGCCCTTGGCCCTGGTGCCACATCTGAGGTGCTACAGGCCTAATGTGCACCAAAGCCCACAGCCTGGAGCACAGACAGCAGGAGGACAACATGCCATCGCAAAGCTGTGACGTTAGGGGAGCAAGAGTCAAGATGGAAAAGGACAGCTCCCACAGCTTTTGTGACTGACGGAGATACAACATCTTTAGGCGAGACTAACAGGGAAGGCGAGAAGTGGAGGATGCCCTGCTTGCTACCAGAGCAGGTCAGATGTGTGGATGTTCTCTATGGGACATGCAACAGGTTAGGCGGGATCTTGTGTGTGGGTCAGCTTCTAACTGTGCCACCCAGTCTGAGGCTCACCTGGACCTTGTACTCCCAAAAGAGGAAAAGTTGGTCAGGGATGGGAAGACCAGTTTCAGCCTTGGTTGTAGTCAGCATGAAACTGTGGTCTCCCAGATCTGCACAGAAGCGGGGAAGGAGAGTAGCCGAGCACAGACCCTGCACATGCGGGAATGAGAACTTGGCCTACTGAGGGCACTGGCAGGTGGGATCCCATGGGGGCAGTGTCAGGGCCCTGAGAGCATCCACAGGCCTTCAGGACCCTAATCAGCCTCACCTGGGGCCTCCATCCACACCTCTGTCCATGGGCCCAGGAGACCATTGAAGACCAGGCCTGAGTTTCAGCCCCAGCTTGATCGATGCTCTAGGTGTACTGGTCTCCAGACATAGCCTTGCCTGTCCATCGACCTTGTTCACTTGTACGTGAAGAGTCACTTCCCAGCTTGATTCTTTATGGGGTGTACAATGGATGACACTGTGGCCCTCCAAGTGCCAGAGCCCAGGTGAGTCACAGAGGCCTAGGGCCTTTCTCCTTCCTTTCTTCCCATCACTTGATCAGCTTTTGGGAGGAGAGGAAGGAAAAGCAGATGAGGTTTCTGGGTGCCAATGACTGAAAGGATGGAGCAGAGCCATCACATGTGAAATGATCTAAAGCCTAGGCTAGTTCAAAACTGTTATCTTCTGTTCCTATATCTGAGGCCTTCTATCTTCAGGAAGAACCTGGAAGCTCCGAGATCCCTCCATCTTGCCCTCTTTTAGCAATTCAGTTGACCGTACGCAAGTCAGAGGCTTTCCTTCAGTTCTGTTTACAGTGTAAAGCACCCCATGGTCTGGAGATATGGCAGGATAGTTGCATAAGGATCCCACTCCTTTGGACAAGAAGATGGATGTTCCCGGGAGGATGGATGTTCTCAGGGGGCATGACGTACCAATAGCTGTGTTCAGGGAGCTGGTCAAAGGCCTTGTCTCCATTTCTGTAACGGCGGCACAGATGCCTGGTTCATGTGTAAACTCTTTCTCCGGATTCTGGCATTTAGCGAGCAAGCTGGTCTGACCTCAGAGCTGGCCCTGCTTGGAGCCAGTGCAACTCTAGAGACCTCCTGACCCTCCTTCCACCCTGAATTGTCCTGTGATGTAGAGACCCTCTCCTCCAGCTTAGTCTCTTCTCATATGACATGTGGCAAGGCACAGGCCTGTTGGGAAAGAGACTGCTGCGAGGGGGTCTCTAGTCCAGCCTCCAGGCTGGCCGTGACTTTGCGGCGCTGAAACTTGAAGAGCTCCAAAGGTGGAGATCATGGCAACGCTCCTCCTAGTCCATTTTATTTTTCCTGAGGTTCAGCCTAAAGCTCCCAAGAGGCAGCTTGTGGCTGTTCCTTCTGTCGTATCAATGGTGACTGCAGAAAACAGGTTGGCTCCGTTATCCCTCCAGGCAGGTGCAGGCTCTTGCTAGGTAAACCCGTGCCTCCACTTCAGCAGGCTACAGACACCCAGCTCCCTCAGACTCTCCCCACAGCTCATCCTTTAGGCCCTTCACTTCAAGTTGGCAGACCTCCTCCAGACACTCCACTCTCCTTTCGAAATGTGAGAACCACTGACTCATATGGCATTGTCACAGTTCCCTTAGTCAGTCAGGTCCCTGTCCATGCTGCTGCATGGAGTTGTTTCTGAGCTTTTCCTTCAAAACCTTGAGGTTTCTGCTGGCCAAATCCCAGGTGTGCCAAGGTCCCTCTGGACTGAACCTCCAACAGTCCAGCTTTTAAAGTATGCGTGCCAACGGCCATCCTGAGTCGTGGTGCCTCTAACAAGATCAGAACTTAAGTAGCTGCAGGACACTACAGAGAAGAAAAGAGTACTGGCGTTAAGTTGAGTTGCAATGCGAGGTAGAAAGCACCACAGTAACCACCGCAGAGACACCAAAGGAGGGTTCAAAGTGAGCAAATGCAGGGCCACTGGATAAACAGTGAAAAGTCCTTGGCTTTTTGCATGGGTGGGGATAAGGATGGTTAAAGAGCAGGACTTGAGAGGTGGGAAAAGAATGAAAAGGGAATGAATGGTGAAGCAAAGGAAATAACCAGGGCTGTTTGGGGATACCTGTGAAGCAGTCCTGCATCTGAGCAACACTGCCTGGAGGAGGAGAAGACAACTTCAGCTGATCTGACTATGCCAGCATCTGACTTACTTCCATGGTCACGGGGAACCTGACAGCTTTCCCTACTGTCATCAAGGGCACACCTAGAGAGGAAGGAACCACAGCATCATTTAGTTTTCCACTCTCCTGAATGGGACCTCAGTAGGTCTCCAGTCCAACCTCATGCTCACAGCAGAATCGGCTACGGAGTCAGACCACTTTGCTCAAGGCTTTGCCACATGGGGGCTGGAAAATGTCCAAGGACAAAGACAGGAAAACATCTCTGGGAAACCTGCTTCAATGTTTGGATGCCCTTATGGAGAAAAAGATTGTCCCTATCTCCAGCCTCAACATTCCTTATTTCAACATTTGACTATCGTCTATTATCGTCCTGCCAAGCACCACGGTGACAAGACTGGCTCCATCTTCCTGAAAACCTCCCTGCAGGGACTGGCTGGCTGCTATGAGGTTCCCCAGACCTTCCCTTTCCCAGGCCGAAGGCAGCCCTTTCCCTCAGTTTCTGCTCCCCAGGCAAGTGCTGCAGCCCCTGCGCATCTTGGCAGCCTCCCACTGAAGTCACTCCCAGTTGTCAACGTCTTCCTTGATGTGGTGGATTGACTCTGGCCAATAGCCCGGCAGCCACGCAGCCGCTCACTCTTTCCTCCCCTTCCCCACTGGGACAGGAGAGAGAACAGGAAGAAATAAAGCACGGAAAGTTGTGGGTCAAGATAAAGACAGCTTAGCAGGTGAAAGAAAGAGATTTTTTAAAAATCAACAAGCAATAATAATAACAAGCAACGCAAAGGCAACCACTCACCACTTCCCACAAGCAAAAATGATGCCCAGCCAGTCTCCACACAGAAGACTCTTTGAATGAAAAAACATTAATGGAGAAGCCGCTGCCTGAGCATTCACACACCAATCAAGGAGTTGCACACACACCACCCGAGACTTTAACTGCTGGGTCTGGAGTCCCTTTGCAGCAGGAGACTCCAGTGAGCCGACGTGTGCGCCTTTCGACTCTACACACACACACACACACACACACAGAGTCTCTCTTGGGTGCTTTCTCTTCCCTCAGGCTCAACCCTAGGTTTCCTGAAGCAGAATCTCTGACATGACGTATACCAGTTGAATTTATTAAGCAGTACAGTGGTGAAGAACAGCTTGAGCTGAGTGCCTCTGGAGACGGACCCTGAACCAGAGACTCTCTGGACAATTATACCCTTACAGTCTAAGCTCCCCTCCCCTTGTGAGACGGTTTAGTCCAGTTGGAGTATTTGGGTCTGGGGTCTCCTTTTTCCTCATTGGATCCTTTCACTGTCTCCAAGCGGGCCGTTCTTTTTCGTTTCTCGATGAGGCAACCTCTGCTGATGGATGTGGCTATCTTATCTTTCTAATTTACACCAGTTTCAGGGCCTTCCCTCACGCGACTAAGTAAGAGTTCAGTAGAACTTCATCAGTAGCTAGGTGAAAGTTCACCGCTCATGAAGGTCTAAGGCCTTTTACTAATGCTATGCAATGGATTGCATGTGAACTAGGAAGTGATTCCTGTAACAAAAAAATTCTAGTTCCTTCTTCCTCTGTCCCAGCTTTTATTGCTCAGCACAACGTCGTACGTTAGAGAATATCCCTTTGGTCAGTTGGGGTCAGCTGTTCTTGCCCATCTGCAGCCCACTCACTGGGAGGGAGCAGAGGCGGCCTTGACACTGTGCAAACACTGCTCAGCAATAGCCAGAACACTGGTGTGTTATCAACACTGTTTAAGGCACAAATGCAAAACATAGCACCACACAGGCTGCTATGAAGGAAGGTAACCCCATCCCAGCCAGATCAGTACACCTGAACTGGGGCCCTAAAACTGGATATAATTGGTTACAGGTGGTCTAACAAGCAATGAGCATGGGGAGACAACCACTTCCCTCACTCTTTTGGCGAGGCTCCTCTTTATACACTTCAGGACACTGCTGGCTGCCTTTGCTGCCAGGCCACACTGGATCAAGTGGTTAATGTCTTTTGTAGTTAATAATTCTAATCTTTCATATATTTTCACCTGTGCTGATACAATGACCATTTCTGAAGTAATGTTTTCAGCAGACTGTCTAGACAAAGGCCCTTTCCATTATTCTCCTTCCCTTACTCTTTGTTCATTCAGATACTTCCCACCCACACTGCTGCTTTGAGCTTCAGGGACTAAAAGCCTGCCTGTCTTTCAGTAGTATAACGGTATCTTTAGCCAACTCTTTTAATTGTATCTACCTTTATCTATCTATCTATCTAAAACATTTCTCGTAAGATCATCCCTTGTAGAAAGGCGACCTCATTAGAGGCAGCTTGTACTTAGTATATGGTTGAGGAGTGTTTTATTGCTTAAGACACTTGATCGTGCTTTACTTTGCTTTGCTTGCAAATGGGAAACATCCTTCTGTGCCTGTGTGCAGCCAGTCCTCTAAGGAAAGTGGGTGGGAGATGGTGCAATGGAGCTCTAACATTCAGCTCCCAGAGTTCAGAGAAGTCTGATGAAGGGAAAGTGATGTAAATCCCAGGTGGCCAACGACAGGTGGGGAGTCTGGGGAGGTGAGGAGCAAGGTTGTCCACCCAGTGTCAGATCTCAAGGGACTGCTTTTCCTACCTGTCCAGACCTCCTCAGGAGACGCTCCTGACACTCAGGATCCATATCAGTTGGATAATGCTTCTATCACTTCTTTAAACTGAAATTAACAAAATACCGCCTTTAAAATTAAAAATAACTTTATTAGGTGCACTTTGAAATCTTCCTTCTTAACCACGCTATGAAACAACTCAGATTAGCTATACGAGTCTTGCAGACGTGGAGAACGTTACAGGAAGAGGCATGACTTGTTAGGGCTTTCTGTGTTTTAAGGAGCCCCATGGTGTATTTGGGGCTCAGTCCGTGAACCTCAGATACTGGGAGAAGACTGAACAAACCTCTCAAGAAGTCAAAGCCAGAAGCAAACCCCAAAATACCTTGAAGCATTAATGGGACTTAATGAGACCCATTACTGCCAAAGGCTCCTCATTGACTCATTAGAGCAGATACTTGGAGACGGTGACTGCAGGTAGGCAAGGGCACTGCACAGGTGGCTGTAATGCTGAGAAAACCCTTGGTTCGTTTTATGAAGCAGGCAAGGCCAAACCCTGAGCCCAGGTCCTGGGAAGGCAGTTTCTGAGAAGAGAAGAATAAAGTTTTGTCTCACTGGCCCTGGTGGTAGAGACAGCTGCTATAGTCAAGACGACAAAGACCTCAGTCCTTTTGGACCTCTCGGTCTTGCTAGAACCCTTGGCCATCTCTATGCAGGCTGCCCTACACTGTCCCATGCCTCACCTCTTTCCCTTCAGCTTGCTGACAGCCATCTTGCTTTCCCACCTAGCTCTCACCCTGGCATTTCTATGCCTTCACTGATGGCTCTCCACCCTCACCAGCTGCTCCTTGAAACACAAAGCCATGGGATAATCCAGACTCCCTCTGGGTGATCTCTTGCAGCACAAGACTACCCTCTCAGTGAGGATTATTTTTTCTCACATCCAGACAGAACCTTCCCAGCTGTAATTTGTGGAGGTTTCTTGCTCTTCCCGCTACTAAGAAAAGCTCCATTGTCCCTGAAACTGTGAGGAATGAGCGATTCGTGTAAAGAAAATCTAGTGAATATAAGCTTGAAGCAAATGTCATTGATATTGAAATAAAGGAATATATGTAGGGCATGACCATAAGCAGGGGAGTGGTAGTCTTTATGTAACTTCCTGATAAGTATAGTTTGGGTAACTCCCTTGATATGTGTAACTTATGTAGCCTCCTGATATGTAAGTTAGTTCCTGATATACTAGTGCAAACCAGTGTTGTAAATAACCGCAGAAATGTCAAGAAAATGTATAGCCAAATAAAGTAGCATAATATAAGTAGAATAACGGAGCGCCTGCACAAACAGAGAGGTCATGTAGAGTGCACTGACGAAGAGGAGCATCTTCCTCCCAACGACCACCGGACGACCACCTAGAAAAAGATGAAGCATGCGCAGACCGGGGAAGTGGTGACGTACTTAAAGAAAGAGTCATCTTCCAAGAAAAAGGCGGAGAAAGGCAAGAAACGAAGCCTAGAGAAGTATAAAGGAAGGAATTGTAAGAAGTGAAGGTGTGCGTCTTGGTGGAGCGGAGACTCCCGACGCACCCAGCGCTGTTTGCTTGCCTCTATTTGTTTAATAAATTGCAAACTTAAATTGGAATCCTGTTTGGGACTAAATCATTTATCACAACTGGGGACTCGTCCGGGATGGTCTTGGTTCCTGAATACTGACTTGATCTAGGAGGGGCGCCCCACCATTTGGTGGCTCCTGATCGGGTCGGGTCGGGACTAACACCATCCTGAACCCAAATAGGGGCAAGCAAAGAATTTGATTTTTTATGAGCTCCCTTGCCGGCTGCAGAAGTTTATTTTGCCCGTAATTCTGCGCGCGAAGATCCGAACGAAGACGACGGGGTTGTAAGTATTTAAGGTGTATACCGTTCGGTTGGGTGGGATTCGGTTGCCTGTGTGTGTAAGAGTGTGACTGAGACGGAACCTCGTTCCGAAGCGATTGTGGAGGTCTTCTAACCGCGGTTCCAATCTCCCGCGAGGGACTTGGCCGGTGAAGGACCGAAGCGATTTTTATAGGATCCATAGGTGAGTGAGAAGTTTGAAACCCCCTGCAAGACACTCTGCTTGGTAACCAAGGGCTGTAGGAATTGCCACAGTAAAAATTCCTAGATGGGTCAGACGAAATCGAGAACCCAGGACCAGAAGAAAGGGAGCGAATTACTAAAAATACCTCCGGAGATTCCATTAGGAATAATGTTAAAACATTGGAATAATAAGGGCCCTGGAAAAGGGAAGACAAAAGAGAAATTAGTTAAATATTGTATGGTAAAATGGACAAAGAACCCCTTGAGACCCCACGTTTTTTTTGGCCTGTATTTGGGTCATTTGAGGATTGGGTTTGTCAGGCGCTAAACCTGTATGTAAATTCTAAGGAACCGTTTTGCCAAGAGGAGAGCGAGTATGCTAGTTTATGGATAAAGGCCTGTGTGGGCATTTTTCATCTTAAAACAGGAGTAGGGAAAAATAAGACCGTAGGGGAGCAACACATGGAAAAGGAAAAGAAGGATTGGGACCCCCTAGATCACTTACCTCCCCCGTATAATCCAGCTACCCGTCAAATACCGTCACCAAATCTGACGACTTCCCCTACGGCCCCGGGGTCGAATTCAACTCTAAGGGGAGGATCCCAAACTGAGCACCCAGAGCGTCTTTGTATCCTTTACGGGAAGTACCTCTGGGTGGAGATAGAGGATTGGCAAGAGAGAGGGTTGGAAGAATTACTAAGAGAAGCTCAAAAGGTTTATGTCAGGAGGGACGAAGAAAAACAAGAAGCAGAGGCAAGAATTTTTGTAGCAGCAGTGAGGGAAAGTCAGAGGAGTAAGACTCAGCTGGGAGAGAAAAAAAGATAAGAGACCAGAACAGCCACCCCAGGGACAATCTCATCAAGACAGACCCACAATTCCCATCTGTTACTATTGTAACAAAAAGGGACGTGTTCAGAAAACCTGCCGTAAACGGGAATGGGATGAGAAAATGTTCAAAGAGGATTAGGGGTGTTAGGGGCTGTATCTTCTGGGGACCTCAACATCAACAGAGCCCTTGATAAAACTATTAGTAGGTCCCCAAAAAGAAGAATTTTTATTTTTAGTAGATACTGGAGCTGAAAGGTCAACGATTCAGAAACTCCCAAAAGGGGTAGGAAAAGGAAAAGCCCAGATGTCAGTAACAGGTGCAAAAGGAGAACCCTTCAAAGTCCCCATCTTAGAAGAAGTAGAGATTGAGACAGAGACAAAAATTTGTTTAAATGATTTACTTTTATTACCAGAAGCAGAATATAACCTATTAGGGAGGGACTTGATTTTAAAACTAAACCTAACTATTCAGAACCAAGGAGATCGGTTATATATTAACTTATGTACCTTAACCCAACTTGATGAGGAAAAAATTGACCCCCAAGTATGGTATAAGGAAGGAGATGTTGGGAGATTAGATATGGAACCCATCAAGGTACAAATAACAGACCCTCATAAGCCAATTAGAATTAAACAATATCCTATATCTATAGAAGGCCGGAGAGGTCTAAAACCTATTGTGGATAAATTACTAAAAAATGGGACTTTGGAACCATGTATGTCACCCCACAATACCCCGATACTCCCTGTAAAGAAATCAGATGGTACATATAGGATGGTACAGGATTTGAGAGCCGTGAATCGGCGAACAATCACCAAATTCCCTGTCGTGGCAAATCCTTATACTTTATTGAGTCACCTGTCTCCTAAACATATTTGGTATAGTGTAATAGATTTGAAAGATGCCTTTTGGGCCTGTCTTTTGGATAAGGGGTTCAGAGATTATTTTACCTTTGAATGGGAAGACCCCGAAACAGGACGAAGAACAACAATTAAGGTGGACTGTGCTACCACAAGGGTTTACGGAGTCACCAAATTTGTTTGGACAGACCTTAAAGAAAATCTTACAAGGTTTTACAGTACACGAGGAGGGAAAAATTATTACAATATGTGAATGATTTACTGGTAGCAGGAGAAACTGAAGAGGAGACCCGAAAAGCCACCATTAGATTGTTAAATTTTTTAGAGAAAAAGGGATTAAAAGTGTCCTGCTCGAAATTACAATTTATAGAGCAAGAAGTAAAATATTTGGGACATTGGTTAAGCAAAGGAAAAAAAAAGAAATCAGATCCTGACCGGGTTTCTGGTATTTTAATCCTAAGACCTCCACAGACTAAAAAGGGAATGGAAAAAAAAAAAAAACAAAAAAAACAAAAAAACAAACAAAACAAAACAAAAACAAACAAACAAAAACCCCAAAAAACCCACACACACTGGTGGGATATTTATCCAAATTGTTAGATTCGGTGAGCAGGGGGTGGCCAGCATGTCTCCAAGCCCTAGTTGCTATGGCATTATTGATAGAGGAAGCTAGGAAAATTACCTTTAGTGTACCTCTAAAGGTATATACGCCACATAATGTTAGGAATGTCCTCCAACAGAGGACAGAGAAATGGTTGACAGATAGTAGACTTTTGAAATATGAAACCATCTTGATAGATTCACCTAATTTGGAATTAGGAGTCACCTCTGCCCAGAGCCCCGCGCAGTTCCGGTTTGGGGAACCCTCAGAAGCAGTAGTGCTATAACACAATTGTTTAGAAGTTATAGAATCCCAGACAAAAGTAAGGCTCAATCTTAGAGATATTGAATTAGAGGGAGGAGAAAAATTGTTTGTAGATGGATCCTCCCAAGTAATAGAAGGGAAGAGAAAATCAGGATATGCAAAAATTGACAAGGACTTAGAACTTGTGGAATCAGGACCTCTGAGTCCATCATGGTCAGCTCAGGCTTGTGAGCTTTATGCCTTATGTAGGGCCCTGGAATTATTAAAAGAAAGAAGAGGGACCATATTCACAGATTCCAAATATGCATATGGAGTAGTCCATACTTTTGGAAAAATTTGGGAGGAAAGAGGCTTGATTAACACTCAAGGAAAGAACTTAATACATCAGGAGTTGATAGTAAAATTTTAAAAGTGTTAAGAGAACCAAAGGAAATAGCCGTGGTGCATGTGAGGGGACACCAAAAGGGATTAGATTATCGAATTAGAGGAAATAATTTAGCAGATAAGGAGGCTCAGGAAGCAGCCTTGAGGATTGAAACTGTTAAAATTAATCATACACAAACAAGGGAGGACACTAGTGGAAGAGGATAAGAGGAAAAGGAGAAAAAGTTTACGCTGGAGGAACAAGCAAAATTAGAGAAAATAGGAGCTAGAGTGGAACAAGGGAAATGGACATTACCTGATGAGCGAGAGATGTTGCCAAAAGCTTACGCTAGGCAGGTATTAGAACGCTTACACGCGCAAACACATTGGGGTACAAAAGTGTTAAGTGATCATTTCCTTAAACAGTTTGGCTGTATTGGAATTTTTTGAAATAGCAAGGCAAATTACACAAGGGTGTTTAACTTGTCAAAGGGCAAATAAGGCCGTGTTTCAACAAGTGGCCATGGGAGGAAGAAAACTAGCTTATAGACCGTTTGAAAGGATTCAAGTCGACTTTACCAAATTACCAAGAATAGGAAGATTGAAATATTTGTTAGTTATAGTAGACCATTTAACACGATGGGTCGAAGCCTATCCTGTAGCAAGAGCGACAGCTCAGACGGTGATAAAATTTTACTAGAACACCTAATCCCCAGGTATGGGATAATACAATATATTGATTCTGATCAAGGCACTCGCTTTACTTCTAAAATTATAAAATCCTTGTGCCAATCATTAGGTATTAAATGGGAATATCATACCCCATGGCATCCTCAAAGTTTGGGAGTAATAGAAAGAATAAACCAAACAATAAAGCAAGAGCTAGCGAAGCTAATGGTTGAAACACAGATGCCATGGACTAAATGTTTACCGCTAGCCCTTCTTAACATAAGGATCAAACCGCACAGTGAGACTGGATTATCGCCATATTAGGTTTTATACGGCATGCCCTATCTCCGAGGGAAACAATGTAGTGGAAGATTATAATATTCGGAAATATGTTATCATTTTAGGAGAAAGGTTGAAAGAACTAAGAGATATAGGAATAATGGCACAAACCCTACCTTTGGGGTTTGCAATCCATCAATTCAAACCAGGGGATAAGGTACTGATCAAAACTTGGAAGAAAGAAACTTTAGTTCCTTCATGGGAAGGACCCTTTGTTGTATTGTTAACTACAGATACTGCCATCCGGACCGCGGAAAAGGGGTGGACGCACGCGACTCGAGTAAAAGGACCCATGAAAGACTGGAAAGTTATTTTACAACCTGGAACCACAAAAATAACATTAAAAAGGGAATGAACGTATGAGAAATGATCACGAATTAAAGACTATAGCATTAAGCAATTATCGGGCAGGACTAAGTTTATGTCCACTCTGTAAACCATGTTGTATGATTATTGAGGGTTAGGTGTAACCTGTGTAACAAATATATCATTTCCCACAGAGGCTAACAGGGACGTTTTCAAATTCAAAGCTGAAGTTTCCTCTGCATTCAGTGTGGACAGACTACTCCTATAGGAGATTTCTGGTGGGTAAGATTTATTACTGTCATCGAAATAAAGAAGTCCGCTTGAGAAGGGGGAGAGGGCAAGACCGGGTGGGGATTCTCAGTCGCGACCAAGTAAGGCCAGTCAAGGACGAGCACCCCTTGTAGCTGATGCCTCCGACCATGAGATCCCTTACCGGACCTCTCCTGATTTTACTCGGACTCACCAACCTGGTGACAGGTAATCAAAATTGCACCGAGTGCATAAGAACCGCCCAGCACGGACGAGTAAGTAATAAAACATTAATGTACCACACCTATTACGAGTGCAAAGGGAAACAGAACGGGAGTTGTATATACAATGGAACACAATATAAGAAATGCTCGGTGGAAAATGATACTGTTTGTTACGATCCAAAGAAACTTCTTTATCAATAGTGGGTAGAAATGAAAACAAATTCGGAAGTAGGAAGATTAATTGGAATAAGTAAGGATATGGCCAATTTGAGCACATCAGTATCGGTAATTTTTGATGCATGCGATATTATAGATGATGATCTGGATATTAATTGTGGGAGTGTAGAGTGGAGATGATACTATAGTAATCAACCAAAATATATTTGCCCAGGTGGAGGTGGACGTCAATGTCAGATAAATCCTGATTATGTACCTAGTCAAACGGTGAGATATCAGTCAGCACACCTATGTGGAAGAAGGGGATGGTCTTGTGTATGTTAGGATACTGCAAGCTGGGGATATGACAGCCAATGTGGGGATTTACAAGCTTCAATCACAAGGGTACAAACAGACAATAATTGTACAACCTGTACCTGTAATTTAGTAAATTTAACCCTTATAAATTTAGAAATTTGGAAACAGAAAAAAATAACCAAAATTGGACTTAAGATATATGGACCTGGAGAAGACCCAGGTGTAGTTATTAATATTGAAATGAAAGAAAAGAGAATCGGTGCAGCATAGACTGTTATTTAAGTCATTTTGTCATGAAATGGAAACAGGAACGAAATATGAAATTCCCACAGTGGCTAAAAATCTATTTGTAAATCTTGCTGAGAACATTGCTACGTCACTAAATGTAACTAATTGTTATGTATGTGGTGGAACTAATCAGGAGAGAATTGGCCCTGGGAGGCCCAAGAGAGCAACATACCAGACCCTAATGTTTAGAACATATCAACTCAGGTCAGGAAACAACAATGGATATTACAAACCAGCATAATAAGAAGAAGCTGTTGGCAAAATGACGCTGGGAGTAAACCAGTCGGATATTTAGTATGTGAAGGGGGATATAACTGGAATAGTACTTACCAAAAGTAGGATAAATGGGGCACTGCCCAAGAAATAAGTAAAAATCATGCGAATTGGACCAACGGAACCACTATTGATAAAGGGTGGTCAAGTCCAGAAGGGCAATATTGGATCTGTGGAAAATTTGCATATACCCGATTACCAAAAAATTGGACCGGAGCGTGCGTGTTAGGAACTATACGGCCAAGCTTTCTCTTATTACCTATAAACCGAGGAGAACGCCTAGGGGTACTGGTATATACAGACGCATTAGAAACTCACAACCGAAGGGGAAAAAGAGAGCTACAAATAGGAAAATGGAAAGATAATGAGTGGCCACCTGAAAGAATAATAGCATATTATGACCCAGCGACATGGGCAGAAGATGGGTCCTGGGGATATAGGACCCCCATTTATATGTGGAATAGAATAATCAGGTTGCAAGCTGTAGTAGAAATAATTGTAAATAAAACGGGTAATGCTCTAGGATTGGTGGCTAAACAAAATACTAAAATGCGTACAGCCCTATATCAAAATAGACTCGCACTAGACTATTTACTAGCACAGGAAGGAGGAGTCTGTGGAAAATTTAATCTCACAAATTGTTGTTTAGAGATAAATGATGAAGGAAAAGCCATCAATGAATTAGTAAGAGAAATGAAAAAAGTAGCCCATGTGCCAGTCCAAACGTGGAATGGAATAAATGTCCAAGGACTATGGACAACGTGGGAAAATTTATTCTCAGGAAACTGGGTAACAAAAATCATTATCGTTTTGTTAGGATTGTTTGGAGGTATGTTAATAATACCATGTCTAATTCCTTGTCTTTCACAAGCTGTAGCTTCTGCGATTAATGGAATGAAATTTACAGCCACTCCAATAGAACCAACACAGAGTGAGAGAAAACATGTTTTAATGTTGGTAAAACATATAGAGGAACCCGAGTTAATACCCATCAAACAAACTTTAAATAAATTTTACACGAATCACAGTGGTGAAAAAGAAAATGGGGGATTGTGAGGAATGAGCGATTCGTGTAAAGAAAATCTAGTGAATATAAGCTTGAAGCAAATGTCATTTATATTGAAATAAAGGAATATATGTAGGGCATGACCATAAACAGGGGAGTGGTAGTCTTTATGTAACTTCCTGATAAGTATAGTTTGGGTAACTCCCTTGATATGTGAAGCTTATGTAGCCTCCTGATATGTAAGTTAGTTCCTGATATACTAGTGCAAACCAGTGTTGTAAATAACCGCAGAAATGTCAAGAAAATGTATAGCCAAATAAGGTAGCATAATATAAGTGGAATAACGGAGCGCCTGCACAAACAGAGAGGTCATGTAGGGTGCACTGACGAAGAGGAGCATCTTCCTCCCAACGACCACCGGACGACCACCTAGAAAAAGATGAAGCATGCGCAGACCGGGGAAGTGGTGACGTACTTAAAGAAAGAGTCATCTTCCAAGAAAAAGGCGGAGAAAGGCAAGAAACGAAGCCTAGAGAAGTATAAAGGAAGGAACTGTAAGAAGTGAAGGTGTGCATCTTGGTGGAGCGGAGACTCCCGGCGCACCCACCGCTGTTTGCTTGCCTCTATTTGTTTAATAAATTGCAAACTTAAATTGGAATCCTGTTTGGGACTAAATCATTTATCACAAAACCATTCTTCAAGCAGCTGCAGGCTGCAGCTACTGCAGTGCCCTGACCCTCCACTTCCCCAGGCTAAACAAGCCGTTGTTAAAAATAAATATATTAAGGTCTGCGCCCGCGATCCTGCAGACACCGCCCCCCCCCGCGACACACGCGCGCTCAGACTCACTCAGCCACCCCCCCCCGCGCGCGCGCGCGCTCCCCCTCCCTGCGCTGCAGCTCCGGACCCGCAGGCCGGTGGGTGCGGCCCCCCCCGGCCGCAGACTCTCCGGCGCCCCGGAGCAGCGGGGGGCAAGGGGGGCTGCAGCCCCGCGCGCCCCGCTGCCCGGCAACCGGCCCCCCCGGCGGCGGGGGAGGGAGCCTGGCGCAGAGGCTGGCTGGGGGAGGGGGGATGGCGGCGCTTTTCGGAGGTTTCTGTTTGGGTCGGTTGGGTTGGGGGTTTTTTTCTCTTTTCGTTTTTCACCTCCCCCGCCGTTCGCGTTCGTTGGTTTTCACCGCGCGGCGGCGGCGGCCCGCGCGCAGCGGGGCTGTTGTGCCAAACGCGGGTTCCGTCACCCGGTGCGCAGAGCGCCGGGAAACACACGGAGTCGAGACGGCGGCTTTTCTTCCGCCCCTGCGCCGAGCTGGGTGCCGGTGGTAGGCCCACAAAGCTGGCGCGCCTCGGTTAACGCAGGGAAAATATTTCTACGCTCCGAGCAACAAGTCACCGTTATTTTCTTGAGAGCTGGCGCAGGCGCCCTTGCGCCTGTTGGTTCCCGCAAGCCTCGTCTCCACGGCGACAGCGTCCTCCTTTTTTACTGCGCGTGCCCCGTGAGGAAGGGGCTTCTGTGGGTAGGGGTCTTCCCCTACCGGAGGGCAGGCTTGTGCTATGCCGAGTCGATGTTAATTAGATGTTACTTAGGATAGTTCACTCAAAGGTCGGCAGTTGCGTTCCCTTTGCGGTTGCCTTGTTCCTTCCCTCAGGCTTGCGCCTCGTTGACTCCTGACAGAGCCTAAACAATACCCCCGCTTTGTGCCTCGCATACCTTCAGCAGGGTGACTGACCGACGGACTGGCCGACCGACGGACTGAGGACGAAAGGCGGGAGGGGGGCACGGGTGCGGCAGGGACGCCGCGGGGTCCTAAAGTCTCCCGCCTTCCTTCCTTCCCCGGGCCGGCAAAACTGCTGGCGGAAGGGGGAGGGGGGGTGTCTCCGTGTGTGCGTGTGGCCGCGGGCGAGGGGTTCGTGCCGGGGCCGGTTTGGGAGCGTGTGTGGCGGGTGTGCACGCAGTAAGAAACGAAAAAGTCTGGTAACGCTGTGGACAACGCCGCCTTCTCTGCTACAGCCTGCGCTGTGGCCCGCCTCGGTGTCCGCCTGCGGGCGATGT
>NW_028114147.1:0-25375 GCF_964289735.1 Phaethon aethereus | reverse complement strand
CCACGCCGATCCAGGCCATGGGACGCTGGGCTGCGCTGCGAGCTTTGCTCGGAGGGGCACGGAGTGTTTTGCTTTCCTGGGAGCCTGCCCCTTCCCTGTGCCGGCGGCAACAGGCTCCATGGGTAAAAATAGTGGATTTCTCAGCCCGTTGCTCCCTCCGACAGCCCAGCCGCTCGGTGCTGGGTTAGAAGGAGCAGGATGAGAGCGGTTTTTGCAGAGCTCCCTTTGCGTGAGTGTTGGGGTGTTTCAGGAGCTGGTTGCTCTTCGGCCCCCCCAGCACGTGGGCGGCCAGCGGGTCCGGGCTGGGGGCTCTGCGTCCCGTAGCCTCGCTGGCCCCCATGCTGGGACCGGGCAGCCCCAGCCTCCCAGCCTCATTCCCTGCGCAGTCCCCTCTGCCCCGCGTGTGTCGGCAGCCTCTTGGCTTCTGACTTCTGTTCGCTGGGTTTGGGTGTCGGTTTGGGGCCGGTGGCGCGGGGCGTGCTGGAGCCTCGGCTCGGGTTGTGATGAGCCCCGGGGGAGCGGCGTGTGCTGGGTATTGCCGCAGCGCTCGGAGGAGGTGCCGGCAGGGATCTGAGCCTCGTCCTGCCGGATGCAACCCGGATGGGAGACGGGACGCTTACCTGCGGTGCTGTGAGGGGGAGAAAACTGTGTTACTCGCTGTGCTGGAGCGTGGCAGGGTCAGCCCTGGCTCCCCCCACCCAGCTCCTGCACGCTTGCATCCTCCCAGTGCTGTGGGAAGGGGGTTTGGCCGCAGAACGTGTCCTTTCATGCGGACAGTGCTTGTGTCCCGTCACCCAAAACGCCCGGGAGCCGTGGGTGGGCTGTGGGGCCAGAGGGAGGGGGCTGAGCGGGCACCCCTCGGCTGCAGCTCGCCTGCCCGGGCCCGGTGTGGGCAGTGGGTCCCGCGGAGGAGCTTGGCTGGGGGGTTATTTTTGTGCCGGGGCAGCGCAGGAAGCCCCTCCCGGGGAGGAGAGCATCCACCCCACGGCACAAACTTCCTCCGCCACGATATTTTTAGTGAAACACAAAGCGAGTGGAAGGGAGCGGGAGGCGGGAGGCAGATTAGCATCGGGAGGAGCTGCGCCCTGCCAAGAGCCTTTGTTCCCGGGGCCGCACGCTCCCAAGGGACACCCAGTCCTGCGAGGGGACAGCGAGACCACCCCTGGGACCCCCCCCACCTCGCTGGGAAGGAGGCAGGAGTGCGGGGGGTGTTTGCATCCTGGCCCGTGGCCTGGCTGCAGAGCGGTGACGCCGGTGACACCAAGGGATGCTGCGTGTGGTCCAGCCGGTGATGCTCCCTTTCTGCGTCCTCGAGTAATCAAAAGCTTTCCCTCAAAACGATTTGAAAACTGATATTAAATAGGAACAGTTCAAAGTGCAGCTTGCTCCGGAGCAGCCGGCCCCGGCCCCCTCTGCTCGCAGGGATGCGCTCGAGCAGCTTGCTTTAATAACAGCCCCACTTACAAGCGGGCTCCTTGCCAGCACTGTAATGGTTCTGTTCAATAGTAAAAATATTAAATGGTTTCAAATAAATTAAAAAAATCTTTTGGCAGAATCAGGGCCTTCTGCATGTGCCCTGGCAGCTGCACAGAGCCTCTGCCGTGACTTTGTTCCATCCCTCAGAGTTTCTCTGGGCTGGTTGGGCTCGTGGTCCTGTCATGGTGGAGGAAACCTTAAAACAGTATTGGGTTGGGGTTTGGGGTTGGTTTTTTTTGCATTCTCTGTTTATTCTTAAGACCCAAATTAGTTGTGGAGGAGGGGGCACGCTGCACGTTTCCAGCTCTTTACCCAGGACTGTCCCTGGTGCCACCGTGCAGCGTGGACAGATAAAACACCTCTGGACAGTTGACCCCAGACCTGGCGATGCTGCGGGTCTGGGTGGATCCCACCTCCTCCTGCCCGGCCCCCCGGGCTGCTCCTACCCATGGGAGAAGGTGCCGGCGTTACGGTGTTGCTCGTGGGGAGTGGAAGCCCATGGAGCAAAGGTGCCGTGCATACGCTGACTTACAGCGTGCGTTCCTGGGCCGGAGGCACGCCCGACTGCCAAAGGAGGTTTTAAAGAGCTCCTTTTAATCCATAACGTGACATCCCTTTACTGGTTGCGGCCCGAAGGGCACACGAGTGCGATGCGATGGCCGTGGCATCGCCTCTGCACGCGTCGTTCCTGCCCTTTGCTGGGGACACTGAGGCTGCGAGGTTGAATGATTTACCCAGCACTATAGGAGAACTCTGTGTATAAGTTAAGGTCTGAATCGAGCTGGTTTTGGCTCCCAGTCCCTGGCTCTGTCTCTAGGTATAGAGATTTTACAGGCAGTGGTCTCGGGAGGCTGCAGGTTGGGATATGAGAGAGAAAAAGTTAAACTCATAATCAGTAAAGGGTTTCTCTGGATCCACAGGTGTCTATAAATAAGGAACTAAAGCCCAAGTTGTTGACATAATTATTTCTGGCAAGATCCATGTTGTAATTTAATTTAATTACATCTTTTTGCCTGGACTCCTGAGTGTTTTGGTTCCACTGCTGCATGCATTTAAACCGTAACCAGACTTGGAGCTGGGTTTTGTTGGCTAGATGTATTTCTTTTCCCACTAAAGCCTCGCAAGAGTTTGTTACCAGGTAAAATAAGCCGGTGGTAGATGTCTGTTAGTGGTGAGTCTGTGAAAGCCAAATTGAAAAGTAGTATTCTGAGCGAGGGGAAGGTAAGAAAGATGATTCCCTTGAGGTACCGGTGCCGCAGTAGCGTGCGGGGCTGCTTTGTGGGCATCTCCGGCCCTGCCTGCCTGGCCGTGGGTCTCTCCCTCGGTGGGGTCTCCAGCCCCAGCACGGAGCCGTCCCGTGCGCTGCCCCACGGCTCAGGATGCTGGGGACGGGAGCGGGGCGGGGAGCAGCAGCGAGTTGGTGTCTGGATGCGCTTCTGGGCCCCTCCATCACCGTCTGCTGTAAACCTGGTTAAGTGAGGCTCGCGGCCTGCACGGACCCGGCAGGAGCCCCGCTGCTCGCCCCGTGGCGTTACGTGATTAAACCCTCTTACGGACTTACAGGGACTAATCCCGTTAGAAAAACGAGCAGCACAAAAGGTGGCGGGAGGGCTAATCCCTCTGGTCCTGCCTCGGCGGGCTGCGCTCCCGGCCCCGTGCCGCCCGGCCGGACCGCCATGCCCTGGGGTCTGATGCTCTGCCGTGGGGCAGGGCTCCAGTGGCTCTTCCCCAGCCATGACAGCTCCCACCCTGCCGTGTCCGCAGCCACTGTGGCCGGTGCAGGGCTGGCCCGCTCACACCGGGCTGGCGGTCCCTCATGAGCAGCCAAAGGCCATCCCAGGTAAATCAGTTAATTCTGGCCCTGGGGTTGTTCATGGTTAGCAGGATTTAATTAAGACAAGCCCTAATTAGTTCTAAGCGGGGTGAATTGTCTGCTTTGCCTGGAAGAGTTCCCTGCTCTTGTCTGGCAGCTGTTAAGGAGCGCAGGGCTCCCAGTGACATCGGGGTGCTGGGTCTGTCCTGAGGATGGGGTACGTGGGAGACCCCACATCAGGCTGGAGCGGTGCTTGGGGCAGCCTGAACTTGGGCATAAAAACTGCCTCGTGCCACTTACGGGTTTTGCTGGGCACCTGGATCCATATTTTGGTTTTGCAAGCGCCGTGCCGGGGCCGTTCCTGGGGCGGCCGCTTTCCCTCTGGCTTTCTGGTCCTCTTCAGCCCTTCCCCGGGGCATGGCTCGCAGCGGGCACAGTGGCCTCGGCGTGCTCAGAGCCCCCCAGCCGGCACCAGAGCGTGCCTGACACCGGGCACCCGCCTTTGCCTGGGGTTTATCAGCAGGAGCAGCCGGAGCCTGGCGCTGGCTCCGGGGGTTATCGCCGGAGGTCCTCCCGTGCCGTGTTGGAAACGCGCTTTGGCCTGGACCACCCGCTGCTGCGTGGAGCTTTGGCAGAGCCGCCTCTGAGCCTCCTTATCTGCCCCAGCACCAAGGTGCTGTTCGGCTGCCCCGGCTGGAGATAAACACCAGCCCCTCGCCCGGGGAGCAGCGGCCGGGAGGGTGCTTGGCTCCCTGCAGCATTTGGCAAGCAAGGGGCATCGTCCGTGGTCGCCTCGTTTCAGAGGAGCTGGGTTTAAAACCTGTCACTTCTGGGGCTGAGCATCGCAGTGGTGCGGGCTGAGTGAATGAGCCCTGGTCTTCCCGATGGCATCAGGTCTCGGTTCCCACCCCGTGTTTCCCAGCAGTGCTGTGGGATGGAGCTGGCGCCAGCGTTGCTGTGGAAGGGGGTTGAGCTGTGGGGAGGAGGTTCAGGAGAGCCCCAGGCAGAGCTGGGGGCTTTGGGTGCTGCGTCCGGATCGGCTCCGTGGCAGACCTTGCGCAAAAGCTTTGAGTTGTGGGGTTTTGGGAGGAGTGAGGACTGAGGCCCCTCACTCCCGCTCTGTGGAAAATCGCACCCCTGGATATTTTATTGCCGGGCTTTTAAATACAAAAGGCCTTACATTTGGTTAACCCCAAGCACGGGTGCCACAGCGCTGGCTTTGCTTTCAGTGTAAGGAATGCAGAGGATGTTTGGAGCCTTCCCCCCGCCCCGTTTCCTCCAGCAAGCCGTGCCGCCCAGCCAAGACAAATATTGGTAGTAAACTGTTGAACTTCCCTGGTCCCGATGCTCCCCGGCACCGACAGAGCAGCGCCTGTTCTCCCCCCGCCCCGGGCAGGGGCCGGGCTGGGGAGGCCCAGGTACGTCCCTGTGCGGGGGACAGCGGAACGCTGCTGTGCAGCGGTGGGAGCTGGAGGGCGTGCGGCGAGCGTGCGGTGAGCGTGCGGTGAGCGTGCAGCGCGCTCTGTGCCGCTGAAGCGCCTGCGGGGCTGCACCCAGCTCATCCTGCCCTGCGCCATCCCACCCACCACCCCAGGCTGGGCGCAGGGTGGGCTTGGTGGCGGAGCGGAGTGGGGAAGATCAGCCCCGAAGGGCCAGTACGATGGCCTGTGCCGTCTGCCTCCCACCCTGCCTGTGCTTTATTGGGCTCTGCAAGTCTAAATACAGCACCCGTGACCCCTTCCTCCAGGGCCGGGGGGGCTGCGGGGGCTCGGGGGAGGACGCAGGCTTCCCCATCCCCTGTTAGACACCTCGGCTGACAGCCGCTTGCTGCAGGGCTGCAGCTTATCAATTGACCTGCTGAGGACTGCACCCCGTCCCCAAAAATCGGGCTTTCAGGGCAGCTCTCGGTGGGTTTGAGCAGCTTGGTGCTGGCCGGTGGATCGCAGCGGGCAGGAAGCAGCTGTGGGACGTGGGGTTTGGTACATGGGCCTGCCGTGGCGTCCCCCGGGCCCCACAGCCACGGGTGCTGCAGCATGGCCGTGCAGCCTGCAGGGTGAAAGCCGGGAGTTAAGAGCCTGAGCAACCTCAAGCCTTGAGAAAACGTCCTTCCCTGGGTGTGTGGCTGGGAGAGCCCTGCCCGTAAAGGGGAGGTGGTGGCATGCGCGGTGCTCCCCGTGGTGCCCGCTGCTCCCGGCCGTGTCACACCAGAGCCCCCCCGGCCCCAGGGGGATTTCCCTCGGCATCAGTGGTGCCAAGCTGGTCGCTGTGGGAGCGCGAAGCTGCTACGACTGGATTCCTGCTAATGACCCAGGGTTTTTAAAGGCGGCCGGCATTAACGAATGATTCGGTGATTGCACAAGTCTTGGCCGCAGCGCGAAGCCAAGGAGTCCAAAGGGCAGGCTGATACGGCATGGTCAGTGGTTTTACGGTGCCTGGGTCTGGCCAGAGCCACCGGCCCCAGCGGGGAGCTCGTGCATGGGGTGTGCTTTGAGCCCTGCCCTCGGCAGGAGGCTGCGTTTGGGATCTGCTGCCTGTCCTTGGAGCAGTGCTGAGGACGTTGAGACACGCCGCCGTGGGTGGCAGTTGTGCCCTGGGTTTGGGGTGCTGCGGAGCCGGGCATGGCTCTCCCCTGGGGGCCGTGAGCTCCCTGGGCAGCGTGGCCCCTGTGGGGGGAGGACCATGCGATCCGGGAAGCTTGTTCCCAGCATCTCCTGCTGTCTTCCCATCGCCCGCAGCAATCCCTCCCCTTGTCCCGGGGGGTTCATGGTGAGCGTGGGAAGGACTTTTCCCCCTGTTCCAGCAGCTCGAGCCATGGTTTGAGCCCTGCGCAGAGCGACCGATGCTCCTTGCCTCCTTTCCCTCCTACCCACTGGAAAACAGATCCCTCCAGCTCTGATGAGATGCCTTTGCATCCAGAATGGAGATCCTGCGGTTCTCCTCTTGGACAAATCCCAGGCTGCCAGGACCCGCACTGCTGCCCCGCATTGTCACGGAGCTGATCCCTCCGGAGCAGGGGAGCTCGCCGGTATCCCGGCTGCGTGTTCTCTTGGCAGATCGTGCTGGAAAAGTCATCTCTCTTAAAGAAAACACATGCACGTGGCGGTTTCGGTCTCCTCCGTCCTCCCTCTCTCCCTCTCCCTCCCAGCTGCTCCCTGCTCCCAGCCAAGCCTGTGCTGCTGTTCCTGGCTCCAGCGCTGCCCGGGGGAGAGTGCGGGTGCCTTCGCAGTCTGAGTCTGCTCAAACACCCGCAAAGGGGGCGGGGGGGCAGAAAAAACGCTGCTTCTCGTGGCTTGTGGCTGAGAAATTCCCCAGCTGTGGGATTGCTGGGGAACGGCAGGGATAGCTCAGCTGGAGGCATCGCGGCTGGGGGGCGGCGGGTGGGATCGGACAGACCCCGTGGAGCCGGACGGGACTGGCGTCCCCACAGCAGCCAGCCGCCCTCGCCGGGGGTGTGCCTGTTGGGGACAACCCCGGGCAAGGGTCCCCAGCAGGGACGCGTGGTCCTCACCAGGCCCCGGCTGCAGCCCCTCTCCCGAGAGGCCCCTTTGTGCTCAGGGATTTCTGTAATGCCGCCGCTGGAGCTGCGGCACAGTGCTGGGGATTTCGGAGAGGAGCAAATCCAGGCTTAGGCCCTTGCTGTAGGGCATCAGCAGCTGATGAGGTTGGGCTCTTATTTCTTTGGCAGCGAATTGCTTAAAGGTGAAACCCTGCTGGGAGGCTGTAAGTGAAATGCTTTTCCCATCGCGCCGTGCCAGTGCGGGGTGCCCGGGGAGGCGGGAGCCGTGCCGTCCCGTGGGGCAGCCCAGCCTGGCAGGCACTGTCACCGCGGGCTGGAGACCAAGCGTCCTCCCCACCCTTCACATCCTTCCTGCTCTTGTTTTATGCTGCCCAGCAGTTTCTTGGGATAATAACCTTTTGTTATGGCTGGGGCCGTGGCCGAGGCCCGGCTCTGCGGCAGGGTGCTGGCACGGCCACCCCGCTCTCCCGGGGGGTTTCATCCTGGAAGGAACCGGGTCGGGGTGTGCGGGCTCAGGGGAGACGTGGATACTTGGGTGCATGGCTCAGGGAGGGTGCGTACCCCTTCTTCACGCTGCTCCCGCGGTGCCAGGGGACAGCGAAGGACCGCGTTCGTTTTTTCTCCTTGCTCTTGCATTACCCTGGGAAGGGCCGTGGGGCTCTGTGGGTCACCAGTGACAAACCACACCGTCCCCTCCGCCGTGTCTGAGAGGGCTGCATGGCTCAGGGTGAGCGTCCCTGGGGACGGCGGGTCCCTGCGGGGGCTCGGTACCTGCCGTGGCCGTCTGCGGGCATCATCCTTCCCCCCTGCAGCTGGAAGGAGCCGTCCTGTGGGCGTGTGGTTTCCATTGCACGGCTCACCCCCTCCTCGCAGGGGCTGCGGCCGAGGGCAGAGCAGGAACCCCTCGGCGTCACCCTGGCTGGCACTGCCAGCCCCTGACTCTGCTCCTTTCTGCTGCAGCAGACCTGGAAGGGGCCGGAGACTCACCCACTGAAAATACCCCAATTCCCATGTCAGCTGCAGCTTGGCTGTGGGTCCCGCTGAGCACCCACGGCTGGACGCTTTCCACCGCTGATTGGAATTGCTTGGCTGTCTCCCGGCTCGCCCGCCGTCCTCGCTCGCTCCCTTTGTGCTGTGTGTTGGCAGAGAAAGCGGCAGGTCGCGTCCAAAGGGCGCTGGGCGGGCGTGCGGTGCAGCCCCCGCTCCTCCAGCCACCCCCCGGGCAGGGACACAGTGCCCGGCTGAGCCCCCCGGGCAGGCGGGAGGGTGCTGGGGCGGCAACGCTGCCGCTCGTGAGGAAAACAGCGCACATCTCAATGTAAATCTCAATGTCTTCTGCCCTTTAAAAACAAAGAAATAACTTTTTTGATAGTTCTATCACTCAAATGCAGCTGGAGCAATTTAAATAATTGGAGCAATTTGAATAATGAAAGCAATTTAAATAAGCTACAACAGTCCGGACCTCTTTTGGGGCGGGCAGGCGAGGTGCCTGGCGGTTTGGGTCGGTGGTGACACGAAGCTTTGACACGGAGGCGAGGGACGGCGTGGTTTGTGCCAGCACCCACAGGAACCCGCAGCACCCCTCCTCTCCTCCCCCTGCTCATTTTGGGGTGATCACAGGCTCTGCTAGAAGGTATTTTGTGGCAGCTCAGATGTGTTTGGGCTCCTCCTTTCCTCTCGGGGCAGGGATTGCCATGGGTGCTGCCGCAGTCCCTGCGCCTCCCCGGGGAGCACCCGAAACTTTCTCGCGGCTGTTGCGATGTGGAGGCAGCAGCCGCCGCTGCCCGGGAGATGCTGTGAAGAAACAGGTTTTAAGAGCGGGTGTCAGTGAAGCTGTCGGGTCTGTACTGGAAGAACAAAGCAAGTTTTTTTCTTTCTGACGGCTGGTGTCTGAGCCAGAGCACCTCCTCGGCTAACGGGGCGGGCAGTAATTAGAACTGTGGCTGTGTAAAATTGGAAGCAGGTTGTTTACTGAGCTGCTCCTGCCTGAAGTTTTATTCCTGGCCTGGCTGGTGGAAAACTTCCGAATTACTCCGCATTCTGCAGGTGCTGGGGGGGTGTCGCCAGCCAGGGCACCTCTGGGTGCTGGGAACACCACCTTCCTCCCCAGCCCCAGCTGCGGGCGGGCGCAGCCCGGCCCTGCGAGGAAGGGGAACATCTGCTTGTGTTTCGGTGGGCCTGGCGTCCCGCCAGCCGCCTCTCCCCTTCCCCCTCCGTTATTTATAGCATTTCACCGACATCTGGAGTTTGAGCCGATTCGGCGCTGGCTGCCTCCGAGTTGGGGGACGGCGCTGGGTGAGACGTGTGCGGCCGGGGAGGGAGGGAGCCCCCGAGCCCTTCCCAGCAGCGTGCGGGGGGCCACAGCACGCCAGCGTGGAGCCGAAGACCGTCTGGGGGCTGGGAAGCCCCGGGAGCATCCTCACTCCGCTTTTCCCGGCGGCGGGAGAGCGGCCATGTCCTCGTGGCACGGCGCAGATCGGGGGGGGCTCTGCCTGCCCCCTCACAGCGCTGCCGGCCGGCGGTCCCGCTTTCTGGCTGGGTTTCAAGGCTCCTCTGACGTTTGTTCTGTCCCCCCCACCCCAAAGTGTCACCGCGGTCCCCCTGGCCCTGGGGGATGCAGGGCTACAATAGCCCCCTTTCTGGTGGTGCTTTAATGGGAAAATTTGAGTCATTCCTGGGGGCAGGGGAATGAAAACCAGCCCTGCTGTGGCAGGCGGCGGATCCCTGGCACGGCAGCGCAGGGAGGCAATAATCCCGCTCCTGGCCATGGCACAAGCCCAGAGCCTCCCTGGTTCTCATGGCGAGCAGGGCTGCGGGCACCGCCGGCAGCCGTGGCGAGCGCTCCCGCTTCTCCCAGCTTTCCTCACCTTTGTAGGTTTTCACGTCGGGGACACGAGGACCCCCCATCCCCTTCCCAGGTCAGGGCCATAACCATCTGCTTAAAGTTAAGTGCATCCCTAAATCTGGGCGAAGGCAGCAGCCTTTGAGCTTCCAACGAAATTGTAGTAATAATAGTGGCAATTAAATCTTGCCCAGGGCTCAGCTTGGCTCCCGGCACAACCGTTACTGCCAAGGGAGGGTGCCTGTGTCAGGGCGGGTGTAAATGGGCCCCTTGTTCTGGCGGTGCTGCAGCCCCGGGCCACCTTCCCGCCCGGGTTTCTCCCGCCGCTCAGCTCTGTCCCGGCTCCCAGCATCGCCCCTCGCCGCTCTGCCGGCCGGTGTTTGGGTCTTGGTCAGGTCCCGAGCTGCCCTTCTCCTCCGCAACCCCCAAAGGCGGCCGAGCGTCCCTCGCGTGCATCCCTTGGTGCCCACTGCCCGCCGCGGAGAAGCTGAAGTGCAGGGGACGGAGAGGTCCTGGCTGGAGGTGAGACAGCAGGGATGGATGTGGAGGCCCTGAGCAGTGTCCCGTGTCCCCCTGTGACAGCTCCATGTCCCAAGGTGGCTGTGGAGCGGGGTGGGAGCCCAGTGTCCCCCAGCCCCGGCGGGCTCTGCCAATGGAGGTTCTCTTTGCGGGGAGCTGGCGAGCGAAGGAGCTGTTTTCTGACGGAAACCACATGCGAAAGGAGAGGAAACACCACGGGAGCTGACTTAAAAGAAAATATGTTAACAGTGTAAATTAGGCAGGAATGCTCCTGCCTGTGTTTTCTTCAGCTCAGCCGAGCAGAGGCGGAAAGGCTGGATGTGTCGCAGGGTGACCCGGAGCCTGGAGCGCGGCCAGGCAGTGCAATTCCTAACGGCGCTGACGAGACGCTGTTTGGCTGCCCCCAGGAAAGGGCAAAGCCCACCGGGGAGGGACGGCGCTGGTGCCGGCAGCAGCCCCGAAAGCGCCGGTGGGTGTGGAGTGCCACGGGTGAGGTGGTCCCAGGCAGGACTGAGCCGATTAGGTGGTGAGCCCTGATGTCCGGTGATTACGCGCTGTGACGGGGCCGAGGCGGCCGTCACTCCCATGGCAGATGAGCTCAGCTCGGTTTGAGCAAATCCCCGTTGTGGGGGGACGAGCAGGGCCGGAGCTCCCGCTCCCCTCACGGTGCCGCCGTGGGACGCCACACGCTTCCCGGCTGCGCTGAGAGCGACCCTTCAGCCTCGCGGGAGGTTTGGGGGCGAACCCCCTTGCTGAGGCGCACGGCAGCATCGTGGCTTCGGCGCGCTGGTCTGCAGGAGCCGCTCTGCCCTGTGGTGTGCTGGGACCTGCCGGGCTGCCGCGGTGAATGGTACCAACCCGGCCTTGGCCGCTAGACTAGCTCCGTGTCTGTGTGTGTGCGCTCGGCCCTCCTCCTCCTCCTCCTCTCCCGGAGGACCCGGGAGAGGCGGGTGTCCACGCTAGCACCGGTGTTTTATTCCTGGAATAAACCCCTGAAGCGTGACTTCAAGGCGTTTTAGCCCATTGCAGGGCGTGCGCTCGCCTGAGCGAGGGGCGGAGGGGCTGGGGAGGGTCCCGGGACGCGACGCGGCTGCGCTCGCCCGCCGCCGGCCGGGAGCATCCCGGGCAGGGAGGGACCCACGGCCGCTCGGGCTGGGCTGGCGGCCAGTTTGCGTCGTGCTCGAGAGCGTGTGCTAACGCCTGTGCGGCGGCGGTGGTCTTCGAAAAGCCCTTTTCATCCCCAGCCCCACTCAAAGTCAGGCTGCAGGCGACGGTTCGGGGGCACGGCCTGGGCGGTGGGCAGGGGGCATGGGGGCAGCCCCGTCCCAGAGCCAGAGCTTGGGCCGGGTCAGCGGCGAGGGCGAGCGGGCGCTGGCGCCGGGGAGGGGCTTTTCTAGGGGCAGGGGGTTTCGCGGAGCGCGGGGGGCTGCTCTGCCACCCCTCAAAATCCGGGCGGTGAGTTTGCTTCAGGAAACAGAAAAGACCCGAGTGCTGGCGGTTTGGTGCTTCTGCGAGCGGGTTCTGCTGGCGCGGCGGTTGGCACCTGCTAATTAATTGCATGGAAACCCCTCGTTAATCAGAGCCCGTGACATTTTGATACCGGCTCCGTGGTGGAGTCTTGACACATCCAGGTGTGCGAAATGTGGCTGCAGGGACCTGCGCGAGGGTGGCACGAAGCCTGTGCTGCGGCGTCCCGGCGAACCGGGGGGTGTCCCTGGGGGACCCTGGCTCCCAGTAGCAGCACTGGAAACTCTAAGGGGGGTGTGTGTGTGTGTGTGTGTGTGTGTGTGTAAATCAGATGCTGCAAAAGTTGTGATGAGATTGCGAGCTGGCAACACCCAGGCAGTAGTGTTTTTTGGTCTCTTTTTTTTTTTTTTTAATTGAAAGTGTTTCATTGTTATTTAATGTCTTGTTTGTGCATTTTTAAATGGACCAGCTTGAACAGCGTTTCCGAAACCGTTTTCCCTCTAAAGGGACTGTGTTTTGCCTCAGCAGCAAAGGGGTGGTGTGGCATCGGAGCTTAGCAGCCAAGCAGCATTTCCCGGTGTATGGTGCTTGTAGGTGGAGTGTGCCGTGCCATTGCTGCTTAATCCAGTTTATGAAATTAGTGGCCACTGGTGGTATCTGGATTCCTAGAAAAAAAATTTGCTTCATTTTGCAATTGTTTTTGCATGCAGTTTTTTTGTGCGTGCAAACAGACAAAAAACACAGTTATTTTTTGTTGCTTTCTAGTATACGCGTGAATCGAACTTACCCAAACTGGCTTTTGTGTTCTTGGCATGTGAAAGGGCGGCGAAGCCTCCCCTGGAGCAATACCGAAGCGTTTCTGCGGGGGTGAGTGACGGCAGGTTTCTGGGGAGCCCGGATAACGTGCCACTGTTACAGGGAACGCTTCGTCGCAGGGCTTGGGTTTCACAGAGGCAAAATCCCCCTGGGAGCTTAGGAAATATCTTCCCAGAACACAACCAGGGAAACGTTGGCACCGCTCGAAAAGAAAATAAATAGCAGAGCTGGCAAGAGAAGCAGCAGCTCTGTGTCGATAGAGCACGTATGTGCAAAGTGTTGGAGCATGTGCTCGGGTCTGGGTGAAGCGAGGGGAGCAGCAGCGTTTGGTTAATCCCAGAGAGGGGCTTTGCGGAGTCGTGGTCTAAGACCTGTTTTTTTCCAGTGGCCGAGGATTGCGCTAGTCGGGAGGTTTAAGAGCCCAGCGAAAGCCCCGGATCATCTCTGCGGGAGGATAAGCAGTTTTGCCTGAGGATTTCTGCTCAGAACAGATGCTGAATTGGGATTTTATTTATTTATTAAAAACAAAGATCTTGAATGCATTTCATTTGAGGACCTCGAACTCGAGTTTTTGTGGTGAAAGCAGAGCCAGCCCGCGCAGGGCACGGCCCCGTTTACCACCCTCGCAGCCAAGGGACCCTGCAGACGAAGCTGTCCCCTGCGTGGTTTATTTATTTGAGTAATTTGATTTCACCGGTGGTCCCGGGGGATCCCCCGAAGGCGGAGGGACTGGCCCTGCCGGCATATCCCCCCACGGCCGCCTGCCGAGCCCCGGGGATCCCCGCGCTGGGGCAGCAGCCAGAGTGCGGCATCTCCGGGCAATTTTCTCAGTGCTTTCACACCGCTGACTCTGTAAAAAATGGAGCAAGAGGAAAATGGTTTAAAAAGGTCCTTTCTAAACCCAAATGGGCGATCCCAGAAATGTTCCCCTCTGCTGGGGAGACGTGCCCCCTTTTCCTAGCTGCACAGAGCCCTGTGCATCCTTTCGGGTCGCGCGGCTCCAACCCTCTTCGGCCGGTTGAATCATTTCCTGTTTTCTTCAGTTTTTGAGGAACTCCAAGGAGAGCTGGGAATGTTTGCAGATGGGGTGAACTGACTGCGCTGGGGCCATGGGAAAAACACCGGCGTGCCAGAGCTGCGAAGGGAGAGGGTGCGAGCGCGGGGCCGGTCCTGGCTTTTGCTGAGCAGGTAGCTGAAGCGCTCCCGTTTTCGGCAGGAGCTGGCTTTTATCGATCGGTGGATGTTGCACTGATGACTTTTTCCCCTTTTAAGAACCAGTCCGTGCATTGAGGTGTTGATGCCAAGCGCATCTCCCCGGGCAGGTGCCTGTGGGTCTCTTTTCCTCCAAAATTTGCCCTGGTAGCACCCGTGCGCCCCACAAGCTGAGCCGCGGTGTGTGTGTGAGCAGCCGGTAAGGCTCTTCTGGCAGCTCCCGTCGTGCTTTTTTTTTTTTTAATTGAAAAACCTGCATTGCCAAATTAATCTCTGTAGAAGTTCAGGTACAGTTTGCAGCTGGTCCAAGTACGCCCCGATGCCCACGGCGGGCGCCGCCGATGGCAGCCCTCGTTTGCGAGGGCTTTGTGAGGGGTTTGGTGCTCTGGCCCCGAGGTGTCCCTGCCTGTGCCGGAGCCGCGGCGTCGCGGGCAGCTCGGACCTGGCGTCCAGTGAGGGCTGGGCGTCCCGCATCCCCTTTTCTTCCCGCATGCTGGGATTGAGCTGGTCAAGCAGGTCCCGAGTCCTGATCCACCTCTGTCTCCCCAGGCATTGCAGCCACGGCCAAAATTCCCCTGCGTTTTGCTCCAGGACCCTGGGACTGATCTCATTGCTCGCTGTTGGAGGGCGCAGTCGGCACGCGCCCGTGCGCCTGGGCGCAGACGGGTGCACGTGGGCGCAGCTCCAGCTCTCGCTCTGGCCGGGGTTGCCGGGTGCCGGTGCTTGGCCCCGGGGAAGGCTTTGCTCTCGCCTCTCTGCTTTGGGGCTCGGCGGGGCCGGGAGCCCACGGGGGTTCAGGCTGCCAGCGCTGCAGGGGCTGTGTTTGGAAGAGCTCAGGGTGAGGGAGCAAGTCGCGGCGGGCCCGGCGGAGGCGGTTTGGTGTGGAAGGGCCCTGGGAAGGTGCAGCCTGAAGTGATGGGGGGAAAGTGGCTTTTTTGCATTCGTATTCCCAGCAAAGGACTGCGTGCGGATGGAGGCTGCAGTCACGCCAGAGTCATCCTCCAAACTCTTTCAACCCACCGTGAACCCCACCGGCTCCCGTGTTTCATAAGCAGCTCGAGGAGAGCTGTGCTGGGGTGTTTATTTACATCCCATGGAGCCGGCGCGTGCGTGTGGGGTCGGAGCGAGCGCTGGACGGGGCAGTGAAGCAGTCCTGGTGGCTTTCTGCCTCCCCTTGCCCTGTGCCCACGTCTCGTCCCGTTGCATTAAAGCCTGCGGCCGGGTGTCCGGAGCCCCTGCTTGCCGGGCGGCCACGGTTACGGCTCGCAGCACGGGGACATGTGCTCTGTGGCGTGAAGTGGGTATTTCTTGCTGGGATTATTTGGGTTTATCTCTCGTCACCTGTGGCCTCTGTCCCCTGCCAGCGGCAGCAGCGTCCCCCCGGCTGGGTGCCTGTGGTCGGTGTGGGTGACGGCTGATGCCCTGCGCCTGGGGGTCCGCCGGCCCTGCGCCCTGCCAAGTGGGGACAGGGACACGTGTTCCGCGTTAATGCGGTGCCGTAGGGTCTGAGCGGGGAGCGGTGCCCTGGCGTGGGAGGGTGCCGCGTGGCTGCGCTCTCTGTCC
Source organism: Phaethon aethereus (assembly GCF_964289735.1). NCBI lineage: Eukaryota > Metazoa > Chordata > Aves > Phaethontiformes > Phaethontidae > Phaethon > Phaethon aethereus. The sequence goes on along the minus strand of NW_028114147.1, from coordinate 10,150 downwards.
CCGTTGGCAGCCGGTGGCCCCGTGGCCGTGCTGAGGGGAAGGGCGGCAGAGCCGTTCCCCGGCACGGCGGGTCCCTGGGGGTGACTGCCCCTGCCTGGCGCTCCTCTGGAAAATCCCTTCTTTGAGGGGATGAAGGAGACGGGATCAACCCCCGAAGTCACTTAGCCGTGGTGGCCCGGCAGCAGGAGCCGGCAGCGTGCCGGCAGTGCCTGGCCGCCCGGTAATCGGCTTGCTTGGGCGCTGTGCTCCTCCGGCAGGAATTAGGCATTGACCCTGGGCTGCCATCGGCAGGTCACTGCTGTCCCCACGGAGGGCTGGGAGATCAGCGAGCGCTGGTGAATTGATTCAGCTCTTTGCTGCCCACCGTATTTGCCCCACCGTGACTCGCAGTGGCCAAAAATGGCCTTGTATCGTTGCCACGGGGTTATTCCTGGTTGTCATTGGGGCACGTGAGGACCCTGTGCACAGTCGGGCTCCGCGGTGGCGGTGGGAAACTCCCTTTGGCTTGTTTGGCTCTTGCCGCGCAGGGTCCGCGTGCAGCTGGAGCCCCTTATCCCGGGGGTCCCCCGCGGGGGTGGTGGCCAGGCCAGGTCTCCTGGGCGTCAGCCATGGGTGCCCTCAGCTCCCGCAGCCCTTCCTGACGAGGAAGCAGCTTTTAAGCAGTGTTGTGGGTGTTCTGCAGGAATAAACCCAAGGTGCTGCGAGCACAAGGAGCCGCCGGCACAGGCAGTTCCCGGCGAAGGCAGCGCGGCGTGTAGGAGCCCCAGAGCCGTGCGAGGAGGGGGGACATCTCTGGGCATGCGGCGGGAGGGGAAGGGGTGCGGGTTTGGTGTTTCAGGGTACCTTTTGGCACCGACGGGGACGTGGAGGAAATTGCGGCGTGGATTTTTAATTTGGAAGGAAAGGCTGTAAGAGATTTCACCGTAGTGTGGCCTGATAAAAACAAGGTCTGTTGGCGGGAGAGGAGCAGCGTTTCTTTTCATGAAAGATTAGAACTCGGCCGCAGGGGGTGTTTTCCTTAAGCCACAGATGAAAATGAAAAGCCGTCTCTCCAAGGTGGCTGTACCATTCACCCTACAGCAAGCTCAGTGCTTCCGTGCTGCGGGGAGCCATCAGGCGTGGGGTTCATCACCCCGGCCCCCAGAGACCCTCTGCTGGGACAGGATCATACCTGTGGGTGAAGCCGATGTCACCGGGACCGAGGGCATGATGCTGCCTTAAATAAATAACTGAGGTTAATCCAGTGTCTCGGCGAGCCTCTGTGCTTCGCCTGGGCTCTCAGGTTTGGTTCCTCCCTGCCCGGGGCTGCAGCCATGGGGCTCGGCCGCTGCCCCGGGGGGGTCTTGGCGTAGGGGTGGACTTTATCTGCGCTGCTTCTGGTGAAGGAAATGCATTTTTTTGTTGCTTTAATTTTTCTGGAATGGTTTTGGACAATTGATTTTCTAAAATAGACTCAATGAGAGGAAATTCATTTGTTAACCTGTCCCCTGCAGGGGAACGGGAGGACAGGGTGCAGATACGGCGCTTCCTTGGTAGCTTTATTTACGATTGCATCTGCTTTAGAGCAAAACCAAACATATAAATTAACCGCCGTCTTTTGTCTCCCCCCAACCCCTCCTCTGTTAATCAGGATTTAAATGGACAGAAGGAGCTGTGCCCTCGCCTCTGCCACCTGAAGAAGGGCCCCAGCGGCTACGGCTTCAACCTGCACAGCGAGAAGTCCCGGCCGGGGCAGTTCATCCGCTCGGTCGACCCCGACTCGCCAGCCTCCAGAGCGGGTCTGCGGCCCCAGGACCGGCTGGTGGAGGTAACGGCACGGGGGTTCAGCACGTCCCTTCCTGGGACACCTTTTGGGGTTTCCTCAGCGCGTGCCGCGTGGGGATGTTCAATCCTGCCCAGCCTGGCAGGAGCGGCCGGGTCCTGTCCCCCTCTCGCAGGTGGGGAGAGGGACAGCACAAGTGATGGGACCCTCGGGAAGCCTGAAGCCGAGTCAACCCCCGGTCCCATGACCTTTTCCATCACTCCCCCCTGTATTCCTCCATGATACAGAGCCGTGAGACGGCTGCGGGAGCTTCGGCAGGGGCTTTGTGGTCCTTTGGCAGCTCTTTCAAAGTGGGCGCGTGCGAGCGCTGAAATCCAGGTGCTGCTTCTGGCTCCGGCTGGCACAGAGCAGGGTCGGAGCCGGCGAGCTGCTGCCCCTCTGCCCGTCCGGGTGGCTCGGGGCTGGCGGCGGAGTCCTGCGGGCAGATGGGGTGCTCGATGGGCGTCTGTCTGCCCCGCTGCAGCACGGCGAGCCCCGTACTTGCTGGCATTGCCTGATGCCGCGCGGTGCTGCGCTGGCTCTGCCCACTGCAGCTAAAGGGGTGTGGGGACACGTGGGACACGTCCCACCGCCAGCGCTGGGCAGGGGGTGGCCTCCCTCCGCGCTGGCGTCCCGCCGTGGTGCGGGGACGGGTTGGGGCTGCCCCGCTGAGCTGATGCGCTGCCAGGCAGGCGTTTGGAAAAAGAAGGGGAAAAGCTTTGCAGAGATTTTAAGACACAAAATTATGAAAAATGAGGAGAAACTGCTCTTGGAAGCAGCTTCCTGGTCGCCGAATGCTGGACAACACAAGTTTGGATGTGGCCAGGAATCGCCTCCCTTCGCCTTGTTTGTGTCCTGTGATTTTCCTGAAGAACGAGGTTCCCCCGTCCAGGGCTGCCCACGCTTTGGGCAGGGCTTGAGCAGTGCACGGGCAGGGCTTGATCCGGCAGCCGGAGCCCCAGGCACGGCAGCCGTCACCCCTTTCATTTCTGCACCACGGGAGCACCTGGATGCCCCTTCTCGGGATGTTGTGTGGCCCTTCCCCAGGAGGGTGAACCCCAAACCCCTCCCGCAGGGACCGAGCCGTGGCCCTCGCTGCCGGCTCAGGGGTGAACGGGGTTTGCACTCCTGGAAGAAAACACTCGCACCCTGCGGAGCCGGGCGAGCGGGGGAAATACTAAGACCAAAACACTCGCCTGCTTTCTAGCCCTGTGAGGAATTGTTCCCCAGCCAGTGGGAGCTGCTGCCTCTTCCCAGCACCTGAAAGTTTAATGCCGGGAGCAGCGCGGGGCCGCGGCCGGGAGCGGGGTGCCGGCGGCAGCAGCGCTGTGTCACAGCGAGGTTGTGTTATTTATTTATCGGTGCTTGGCAGAGCGCCGGGCACACACAAAGCGGCGAGGGGTGAGCTGGTGAGCTGGGAAACACAATCCCCTCCGTACCTGCTCTTTCGGGCTTTGATAAATATTTGATGCCCCCCAGCCCTGCTGCCCGGGGCGGGCTGGGGGTGCTGGGGCGGAGGGGGAGCAGCCCTGTGCCGCCTGGCCGAGCTCAACCAGGGGTGAGGACAGGGCGTGAATCGGGGTGACCTGGAGTGCCAGGAGGATGCTGCTGGGGACGGAGGGAGGCTACAGGCCGGCAGCTGAGGTTGCCACTGAGCTGCAAAGCCTGGGGAGGGGGTTCCCTTTCCATCCCAGCCCTTGCAGCCGTGTCCTGGCCCTTAGGACCTGCCCCAGGTTTGTGTTCAGGTGTTCAAAATGTGAAGGGGAACCCCAAGTTTGGAGCTGGCCCAGCTGAGGCTCTGCAGCGTTCTCCTGCCTTGTCCCTTTGTGGCGGGGACGAGCGGCCGCCGCCTCTGGGTCGTGCCGAGGCTGTTGGGGTCTCCAGCCCTCCGACAGCCTCGGCATGACCCAGAGGAGCGGCCGCTCGTCCCCGCTGTGTGGCAGCCACCACTTTGCAGTGAGAAGGACCACGGCTGGTCCAGGACCAGCTTCCTCCGCTGTCCCACTTCCTCCGCTGCTGGGGCAGCGCCGCGCTGGTGCCGCTCAGCTCCCGGGCGGGCTGCCGGGATGGGCGTACCCTGCTCCCGGGCTCGGTCCCGGCTCCGGCGTCGGTGTGCTCTGTGTGTTGGGCTCCAGCACTGGAGAAGGCAGTTGTCCGTCTGCAGGCAGAGGAGGAATAAAAATGTGTTGATGCTGGTGGTACCTGGACAGCCGGGCTCTGCAGGCGAGCAGGCGTGGGCGGCCAGCGCATGCATGATTATAACGTTATCCGTGGCTTAGAAAAAATAAAGAGAACCTGCTGTTTGCTTCTCCTAACCGAGGCCTTTCTGTGCTGGGCTGGACAGAAGTACTTGATTTGTTTCAGAAAGCTGTAGTAACGGAGTAGGTATTTTTACGAGGAGGAGGTTACTCTGCTCCCGGTGATCGCTGTACCAGCAGCACTCTCTCCCCTCCCCATCCAAGCTGAACTAGCACATCGCCGCGGTGCCGCGGGCAGGCACCTTTGGATGCCAAAGGCAGGACGGATGGCGAAGGGTGGGCTGAGCTTTGCCAGAGACGAGCTGGAGCATTGAAAAGAGTTTATCGCACAAAAGCGGGTCCAGCCGCGAGGGGCCGGGTGGTGCAGAGACCTTCCCCTGCGGGACAAAGGGTGATTCATTCCCCACCGCGAACAATGCCTCGAAATCGCCATTGTCCCCTCGCTGGGGGGAACAATTGGGAGCACAGGATCACGTTCCCGGGTAGGTCCCGGCTCGCACGCAGGGAAGGGAGAAATGAATCCGTGCAGCAGACATGGGGACTCGCCCGCCGGGGACACGGGAAATCCACGGTTCTCCATCATGGAGGGTGAATGGTGGCACGGTGATGCTGCAGCCGCCTGGGCAGGGCTGGGGAGCAGGACACACTGGTGGCACCCGAGCCGGCGCCTGCGCACATCGTTGCACCTCATAGGCAGCCTGAGATACCTGGGGCACATCCGAGGTGAAGGCTGGGTTTAAAATCACTAAAGAGGGCAGCCAGACCTGGGTGGGTGAGCTGATGGCGGGGTCCCGGGGCCTGTGACTCCTGGTGGACGTGTTCGGGAGGAGGGCAGTAACACCAAGGATGCTCTGGCAGAGGTGCTGGGCGGGTGGTGGGAGGCCATGGCTGGCTTGAGAGAGGGGGAAGGAAAAAGCCTGTAGCCTTCCTATCATCCCAACAGAAATTAAAAAAGGAAAATCCCATCCCTTAGGGGATGAGGAGGCTGCCCTGCGGGTCTGTGAGCGGGGACCAGCATCTCTGCTGCGGGGGGCACAGGCTTGGGCTCTGATGCCGTCGCTTTGCAGGTGAACGGCATAAACGTGGAAGGTCTGCGGCACTCGGAGGTGGTGTCCCACATTAAGTCCAGGGAGAACGAAGCCAGGCTGCTGGTGGTGGACCCTGAAACAGATGATTACTTCAAGAAGCTGGGGGTGACCCCCACGGAGGAGCACACCAAAGGTGAGACCTCGCTTTCCCTGTGTCACCCTGCGCCGTTCCCGTGACTCACCGTGTCGTGGGTGGGAGTTCAGAAGTGAGGGAGAGTCATGTTTCCCTTGTCTCATCCCTTGGTAGTTTCCTGAGCACCACCCAGCTATTTATAAATAGTGAGAATACTTCCCAACCTAGCCAAAAAACAATTTTGTTTTTTTTACATGGTGAAAAATTAACTTAGGAACTTGCTGCCATAAAGGGGCTGAGGCAAAGTTGGACGTTTGGACTTGATGATCTGAGAGGTCTTTTCCAACCTTAATGATTCTGTGAAAGGCTGGTGGGATCTGGGGGGAGCTGGGTGCTCGGTGAGCGACGAGCTTGTGGGGGGATGCTCAGATGGGACCGGTCCGTCTGGCTGGGAAGCCGCTGCCACGGCCGTTCCTCGGGCCCCTCCATTTCCTGCAGCAGCACCCGCACCCTGGGAGACGGGGTGCCTGGCGTCGGAGCGGGCGGACCCGCAGGGTCCGGGGGAGCAGAGCCAGGGCGCTGAGCTGGGGTCTCGGGAGGGAGGGTGCAATATGTCCCCCGCTGCTCTTTGCTCCGTCGAAGGAGCTTGAGGCGCATCGCGAAATGCTGGAGCAAGCTCGGTGCGCGCGCAGGGGAAAGGCTTTCACGCCACGGCGCTCACAGGCGCGGCTGCTGCAGGAAATGTTTTCCGTGCTGTTGGAACCTGGCAGAGAAAGCCGCCTCTCCACTCCCCAACCTGTTGTGCGGCAGCTCTGGGTGGGGAGGGAGCGGGGCGCTCCCCAGCCCGTCCTGTCCCCCGGCTGAATGGGGAGCTCTGTTTCCCAGTACAGCTGTTCCTTATCTGCACCCCGGCTCCCTCGGATGCTCAATGGGGAGATTTGTCCAAAGAAATTGGTCAAACAATGCCGAGAAGCGCACGGGGCGAAAGCGGTGTCAGATGCTGCGCGTCGGTTCGAGGAGGAGCTGGGGCGAGAGCTGTCTGCCGGCACGAGCGAGAAAGGAGCCCTTGTTCCCCGGCGGGGGGACGCGGCCGGGGCCACCGACGCGCAGCGGGGTGCTCGAGCCCCTGCCCTGGCCCTGCGGCCCTCGCTGCCGTCTCGACGCGCTCGCCCGAGGTCCAGAATTGGGTCTGCCTGGGCGGTGACACGACATGTGTTGATGACAAAGTGCTCTGGTGAATTCTGTTGTTTGCGGGATGAAAGGCAATAATAGTTGCGCTCTTTGATTCAAGTGCTTTGACCTCAAGCTGACAATTTCAAAGTCTTACAGCTGATCCTGAGCACCTCAGTGTTTTAGCCAATGAGTGTATCTGAAGAGCTATGCACCTTTCAGGATTAAGGAAATACAAAAATATTTCTTTAATAATGCTTGCGATTTGAAGCTTGCTTCTCATTTAAATAACGTTATCTTTTAGCTTCTAACGATACCGGAGACTTCAGCGTCATCTCTGCTATGAGCTGACTTTCTCCTGGTGACCGTTGCTCAGAGTTTTTCGTACTGTACATGAGTCCGACATTCAGTGTGATAAAATACTGAAGGATCCCAGCACCATAACAGAGCCTTTTGCACCAGCACAGTCTCAAAATCGTGATTTGGGTTTGTTTATTTCTAAACGCGAAGGGGCCCCGATTCGCAGTAGGAATCCCTGCGGCTCGCGCCGATCCAGCCCCCGGATCGGTCCTTCGGAAGGACCGTGTCCGTACGTGGTGCAGGGAGACGATGGCTTTGGAGCTGCCCTGGGTTTCTGCAGTTGCAGGCTGCATTTGGCACCACACGCTGCTCTTGCTTCACTGGATTTTGGGTTACACGGCCGTGTGCATCCACATCGTTGTCTTCTGCTGGAGAGATGCACTGAGTGAGGGCTTTGCCCCAGGGAGCGTTGATGCTCAACATAACTCGGTTATTAACCCCGCCACAGTGAACACGTCCGTTAGCCTGGGACGGATGAGACGTGAAAATGACTTTAGCAATGTCTTGATGGTGGTGACTGGCAGCTTATCGCATAAAATTTGCCGTCATGTGGAATGTTGTTAGTGCAAATTATTGGAAGTGAGCAGAAGAAGTGCCAGGGTACCTGGGGAGCGGGTTGTTTGCCGCACGCTGTTGTGATACCAACAAGATGCTAATTTTGTGAAGAGCGTGGGTTTGGTTTTTAAGATTTCTGATGAAACAGCTTCTGAAGAAAAATTACTTAACAGTGGGAGTGCGCTGAATTTAGTGCTCATCGAAGGAAGTTACTTGGTCCCTTTCCTGGAAAGTGTTTTCTTCTGACGAAAACAGGGCGTGAAATCAAGGGAAGTCAGGGGAATTGGAAAAAATTTGGTTCCGGAAGGGCACAAGGCGGGTGGACAGGCTTTTGTGTGGGCTCGGAAGCAGCACAGGACAAAGTCAAGAGATGAGACACGCTGAGCGGGTGGGGCGGGCGAGGGAGAAGGCAGGCTCGGGGTGGCCGGGTGGGCGATGCTGAGGGATGCTTGCCTGGGACCCGTGGCCAGCAACCCCAGGTGAGCGTATTTACCGCGTTATTTTCTTTATGTGGTCTATAGGTGTGGTACCTCAGCCCATGACAAACGGATCCGCACAGACTCAGGTGAGTACTCGCCTGCTCCAGGATGCCCCGGCCGCCGGGGTGGGTGGGCAGCACCCCGGGTTAGCTCAGCTTAGGGGGACGTGTTGGAGTGATCAAGAGGGATTGGGCGTGAGGGGCCAGGCTCCTGGCACGCCGGCTTTCTGTGGCTCCCACCTGGGATATGTGAGACTGTCGGGGTGACTTGCCAGCCTGCAGAGCAGAGAGGGATGCTCATGATGTCCCCAAAGCTCAGCTTAACTGCTGCTGGCTGATTTTAACTGTTTCCTGCTGTGGCTTTAATTTAGGGGTTGAATGAGGCTGGTTTCAGCCCCATTTAGTCGCCGATCCCAGTGATGGAGGGAGGAGGTGAGCGGCTGCCCGGCGCTGGCAGGAGTGGCACCGTGCTTGGCACGGCATGGGGCTGCGGGAGGGCAGCGGCTCTGCCGGCAAACCCCGGGGTGTGCCCGCGAGTGCACATGTGCGTGCATGTGTGCGTGCATGTGTGCGTGCAGGGTCCCTTCGGCAGGACCCTCCTCTCCAGGCTGCGCTCCTGTCCCTGGACAAGGCAGGCGCTGCTCTCCGCCCGGCGGGGCGGCTGGGGTGTCTGTCCCCACCAGGCTGGAGCAGTTTTCTGCCTGGCTTTTTATTTTTGTCTAATTCTGCCTTTGTGCAAACTGGACTAACATTTTAATCTCCACTAGCTGAATGGAGGATCCACGTCTTCATCTCACAGTGACCTTCAAAGTCCGGGGAAGGAATCGGAGGTAAAAAACCCCAAACATTCCCCCTCCCTTTTCCATGCTGCTGTAGGTACATACTTGCCTTACAGTACCATGTGACGGTGCCTTTCAGCACATCTTCAGTTTTGCCTGGCAGACTTGGGTGCTCTTGTATCCATCCGTCCAGCAAAACCCGGAGTTTTCTGTCATCCCTTGCGCTGTAGATGCGCATGAAAAGGAGCCGTGAGCTGCTGGTTCCAGTGCAGAGGTGGCCACGTTGCCGGGAAGGGTCGATAACTCCATCAGGTGGCCAGTCACGGCTCAGGCCCCTCGGGTGACGTGTGCTGTAGCAGCACGAGCTGCTGATCCAGGGATGTTCTTTCCCCTCTTCGTCGGGGGGGACGGAAAAGCTCGCGGGGGTCACCTGCCTCTGCCCGCAGCAGCAGATGTCCCGTATTCAGGGACGAGTTTTGCAAAGGCGCGGATGCTCCATCCTGGCTCTGGGAGGATCTGCGCGTGCTCGTTCCTTCGGGCATCGTGACCTCGGGGAGGAGGTGGCACTGCCCCAAACCGAGCAGAGGAGAATGTCAAGGGGTAACGGCAGCGACTTAATTGGTGATTCGTTGGGCTCATGCTTGAATAGCTTTGAGAGGAGGTATAAGATGAAAGGATGCCTGCGAGAGTTTCAGATCTTAAGTGTAATTATACTGACGAGCTGCAGGGCGGGAGGTGAGGCTGGGAAGCAGGGAGGGCAGGAGGAGCAGAGCTGTGAGGTTCAGGTGCTGCTAACAGGAACAAGGCAGGTTAAAATTTGAAAAAGCCAAATTGCTTTTAGCTTGGAGCACGGTGAATTTATCACAGTGTTTAAAGGAGTTGCTCAAGATGGGAGGAGCGTGGATTTGGTGACCCGCGGGGCTGGCGCTGCTTCTCTGGTGGAACCTGGCTGAACGCTGCAGCGAAGGGCCAGAAGGCAGGTAGACCTCGCTGTGCAAGGTGAATGAGCGACCACAAGTGAACATAAGGCATAGATTGGTATTCTCTTGGTGTTATTAATGTAGCAGGGTTTTTTTCTTAAGATAGTAAGTACGGGATTTCTAAAGCACTCAAAAAATTATCTTTAGCGTGGCTCTGCTAAAAATAGAGGAATGCTTCCATGCAGGTGCTCTGGGGTCCCTGCTGGTTCTCGGCGCTGGCGTTGTCCCCTGCCCCAGGATGGCAGGCAGCGTGGTGGAAGACCTGCCCATGGTTATCAGCAGGGTTTGTGAAATCACTGGTTTGGAGCTTTGCATGTTGTGGTAGGGCAGCAATGCAAGTAGGCAGGCTTTAAAATATTTCCTTAGAACTGAAGGTCGTGGTTCTGTGTGTTTGCCCACTATTGACACAAGCGTGGCGCTTGCAGAGTGTGGCCGTGCAGCTCCGGGGTGCAGCCACTTCCCCCCGAGCCGGGCTCCTCGGGCACCTCGTCCCTGCCCGGCACCGGGTCCAGGCGCTGGCGGAGCCTCAGTACAGATGTGATCAAACTGCTGGGTACAGATGTGATCGATGAAGCGGAAGCTTTAGATTGCGCGCGCTGTGGAGCGTG